>NW_007733933.1:145624-166845 GCF_000696425.1 Galeopterus variegatus
TTGCCGGACAAAAAAAAAAAAAAAAAAAAAAAAAAAAAAAAAAAAACCCAACTTACAAAGAATTTCATTCTAATAACTTATTATACTATCTTACTGTAAGTTAGTTGACTTTCGGGATTCTGTGACTATAAAATGTGAGAGTGAGTTCAGTTTCCTGCAAAGAAGTTAGCTCAGTTTGTTAATGTAATTATTTGATTAACATCTGTCTGTGCCACAAAGGTACAAGCTCTGTGAACCCTGGACAGGGTTCCATTTTGCTCACCATCACATTCCCTACACCTGGTACATGGTGGGCACATTCAAACAATATTAAATGAAAGAATGAACAAATGCTTATTTCAGAGGATTTCTCTGAAGATCAAAACTGAGACGGGTATAGGAAAACATTTGGTGAAAGAAAACACTACAAAACCCAAAGATATTCTTTTGGGGTTAGTGCAACTTCCCAGTATTGGGATGATCTTGTTAGATCAAATACCCATAGTACAGCATTATCACGGTGGCTGTCCATGAACTTCCCAATCCCTCTCCTCACACTCCCTGCCTTGCTCAGTTGGCTCCAGTCACACTGTGATGGAGGTTGGGTGTGTTGTCCCCTCCAAAACTCATGTGTAAATTTGATCCCCAGTGTGGCAGTGTTGGAAACTGATTGAGTCATGGGGGTGGATCCCTCATGAATGGATTAATGCTCTCCCTGGGTGGGGGGGTAGTGAGTGAGTTCTCGCTCTATTAGTTCCCACAAGAGCTCGTTGCTTAAAAAGACCCTGGCACCTTCTCTCTCTCTTTTGCTTCTTCTCTCTTGCTTCCTGTCGCCATGTGATCTGCTTGTACCCACCGGCTGCCTGCCACTTTCCGCCATGAGTAGAAGCAGCCTGAGGTCCATGCCAGATGCAGCTGTCCCAGAATCGTGAGCCAAATAAACCTCTCTTTATAAATTACCCAGTCTCAGGTATTTCTGTTATAGCAACACAAAACGGACTGAAACAGAAAATTGGTACCAAGGAGTGGGGACTGGTTTACTGGCTGTTCCTGAAGCATGCCAAGCCTGCTCTACCTCAGGGCCCTTGCACTTGCTGTTTCTGGATTTTGGAACACTCTTCCCTTAGATATCCACCTGGCTCACTAACTCACAGCTGGATCCCCTTGGGGAAGGACCCTGCTACACTGCCCCAAATTTATACTGTACATTTTCCTCCCAGCTTCTGCAAAAGGGCCCACGCTAACCAGGGTGACTGCAGTGGGAGGAAAGAAACCCCTCGACTTTTCAGGGATTATTGGATTCTATCTCTGAACCAGTGGTAATTTCTAGGGACCCAAAACAACACTGTGGCCCACAGTCAGGGTGAGGTCCTTTTTCACATCCACTGGGAGTGACAGGGATGAAAAAGTTTTATTTTTGAAACTAGCCAGTTTAGCTCCTTTATATTTCTTCTAACTTCTGCTTGAAAACGGATTAATTTCCTCCTTAGCTTATTTCTACTTTTACCCTATCATTTGCAGCTGAAAGATGCTAGTTAGCACTTTGAGCATTCTACCTGAAAATGTCTTTTATGAAATGCATCAAGTTATTAGGCATATTTTAATAATTTTCCGTGTTGCCATAGGCAACGGTTTTACTAAACTTGCTTTTACAAGAACCTCTTTTCCTCCAGCATTGAAGAGCATTTTCCTATTTCCTATAAGCCCTCTGTTTTAGTCCATTTTATGTTGCTATAACAGAAATACCTGAGACTGGGTAATTTATAAAGGAAAGAGGTTTATTTGGCTCATGATTCTGGGACAGCAGCATCTGGCATGGGCCTCAGGCTGCTTCTACTCATGGTGGAAAAGTGGCAGGCAGCTGATGGGTACAAGCAGATCACATGGTGAGAGAGGAAGCAAGAGAGAGAGAGAAGGTGCCAGGGTCTCTTTAAGCAATGAGCTCTCTCGGGAACTAATAGAGCGAGAACTCACTCACTACCTCACCCACCCCCCCCAGGGAGAGCATTAATCCATTCATGAGGGATCCACCCCCATGACTCAATCAGTTTCCAACACTGCCACATTGGGGATCAAATTTCCACATGAGTTTTGGAGGGGACAACACATCCAAACTCCATCACCCTCACTGTCACTTTTCTGTAATAGTCTTGTGGCAGCCACAGAGGTGTGTGGCTCAGACCTCTCTCCAGAGAGAACCTGCCACATGGAGAGCACAGAGCCAACAGCCTCAGCTGCAGTGCCTCCAGGATCCACCACAGCAATGGAGCCAAGGCCATTTCTGCTCCACGTGTTCAACTTCTGTGGACAGTCTTTGTGCCAAAGCTCCCCACTGGGCTGGCTGAGACTTTCTCAGAGCTGCACTGCAGTCAGAAGCTCCTTCCAGCCAATCTTTCCTCTCCCTCGTTTTATAGGTGTCAAGCCTGTATCTAAAGCCAAAAGTCTGAAGGCTTTTTCTTCCTACTTCTTCTCCCTCTCTGCTCCTTCTTTCCCTGGCATTATCCCCAATAAATCTCTTGCACTTCTCTGTTTTGGGGTCTTCCTCCTGGAAGATCCAAATGCATAAGCCTCTTCAAGGTCATCTCAGCTTGACTGCTCCCTGTTCCCAAGCAATGACCATACTTAATGTCTTAAGTTTTTTGTATGGTAGCACCGCACTTCCAGGTACCAAATCTGTTCTAGTTTCTCTTGCTTCAAAAATAGCTACCCCCAAATTTATGGAATTAAAACAACCATGTTATTCTGCTCCCCGTGGCAGGAGCATCACTGTGCTCCCAGCGCCGCACTCTCCCGAGCGCGCCACTGGGTCAGCCCTGAGACAGACTTTTGAAGCAAGCGCAATTATTCCACAATCACAGATGAAGCCACTACATCTCAGAGAATTAAAGGACTTGCTGAAGGTCTTTACAAAGGGACTGAGCTGGAATCCAAATCCAGGGTGTCTAATTTCCAAACTCATATTCCTGCCATTTATACCATGCCACCAGAGACAGCAAACACGTCATAAGAAGAAACCATATTTGAAATCATATTAAAGCAATCCAATTGGGTCTGAAATTACAGTTTTAACTTCTGAGCTCCACCAATTTGCTGAACTAACAATTTAATAATCAGTCATTTTATTTGTGACTCAATCTATTGCATAAGCAGGCAATTATATGATGTATAATCAATGTTTTATGTAATAGTTCTATGATTTCACTGACCATTTTCACTAGCCAACCCTTTATTAAAGACAAATGATGAGTTATAGCATATTTAAGGAGCACATTTTAACTTAAACTAGTTTAAGAATATTACTGTACAAAGTAGGAGTTAAAACATTGGAGTAATAGTAACTCCATTTTTACCCTGGAAATGATAATGCATATACTCTCTGCACCAAGCAAAACTGGATTTGGTGGGTCACAGTCAATGACAACACAGTCTGATGTTTCAAATCAGTGGAGGCACTTCAGGGTTATCTTCAAAGTCTGGATCTTCCTCACTTGGTATAATTTTGGGTTCATATCCCAACCTTCTGGGTGCGTGGTTTTTCTCTCGGACTATGTTAGTCACATCAGGGAACGAATGCTTGCTAGGATCTACTTCTAGTTTCTCGATTTGCTTGCTTCTACAACAAAAAGCAAAGGGGAATTGATGTTACATCATTTAACACTGTGTTTCAGATAGATTCATTCATTAATTCAGCAAATATTATCAAGTGCTATCCCTGGAGCATATAGATAAAAATAAGAGCTCATTCCTGGCTTCAAGCAGCTTAGAACCTTGTAGGAGCAAGATTTTGGCCCGTGGAGAAATAAAGTGCCAAAAAGTGTTACGGGGCTGTGCTAACGCACAGGCAGTTGGAGGAGAGGTCACCTGGGAGACTCGGCTTACTAAGAGTTTTTTTGATACTTACATTGGTATAACAGGCAAAGCTCCACAGCCAGGATCAATAATAGAATCACTCTAGGTAGGTCTTATTCCTGAATACAGCTAATCAGATTTTGAACCCTGCTGCTTCAGACAAACCAACCTGTCATGGTTTAGCAGTGGCATTTATACTACAAATTCCAAAGGCTCCCTCCCACAAGAACTTCCCCTCCCACAAGAACCTGTTCCTACTGCCCACACGGAGTTCTCTCAGCAACAGCAAGAATAAAACAAAACAAGGAAGAATCTCCATTGGCCAATGATTTCCAGTATCTTGTTCATACAGAAAACTCTGTAGATAATGCAGGTCTCTGTACTGCTTTCCTGGAAATTTTGATTCAATTGGTCTGGAGTTAGGCCTAGTAATTTGTATGTTTATTAAAGTTTCCCTAGTAATTTTGATAATCAGTGAAACTATTTTAGAATTCCAGCACCATTCATTCATTCAACAGATACATATGAAGTGCCTACTATATTCTAGGTTCTATAGTAGGCACCATGGATTCCACGGTCTGTACAAATAGACAAGATTCCTGGTAACATTTAACAGTGCGCTGTAGTGCTCTAACAAAGAATTTATTATACGGTCATGTCATTGTGTCATTATTGGTCTGTTCTGCTATAAAACTGACATCTTTGAGGCAAAAATTTTGTCTTTCACATCTTGTACTCTTGGCACAAACCGATACCAAATAAATACTTGTTGAATAAGTGAAAAAAAATATTATTGTTCTATTGGGAAAATACTGAAATTACGTAAGAAATTATTTCTGACCCAAAGAAAATCACGGCCAGTCTAATCCAGGAGCCACAAACTGATGTCCTTGGACTACTAAATTTATCCAGCACACACCTTTTCTTGGGAGAGAAAGGTTCAATCTTTTTTTGAAAGTGTGAACTCTCCATTGTCCTTGCAACCCTCCCTCCCATTTCTGTACCCTGCTCAGCCCTTGAAAACATTTGATTTTTCAATTCCTCTTAGACTAATACATAAGGAACTGATAAAGAAAAATACAAAGTCTACAAAGAATATAGAATAGTATATCTTGAAGACCCAGATTATACACTATAAACTATGTATGCCACAGGAGGAAGACGAAATCAAAAGGGGCTTGTGCATTTTCCAAAGAGGTGAAACAGGTGGGGATCCGAAGATGCTCTGAAGGATGATAAATGATGTGGATGAGCAGAGAAGGGAAACCAATGCTCTAGATAAATGAATGGTGCTGTGGCCATGACCTGAACACACTTCCTCTGGGATGCCTCTGTGCCATGGTATTCAGACCCCTTTGCATTTAAAAGGACAGAGTCGTGGCTTCAGCTAGGATGTTGCCAGTCATCGATGCACAGGAAATAACAGCTGTGGATGACTGCGCAGAAAAGCATGAACATAGCAGGCCAGAGATGACTATCTTTAGAAAGTCCTGACTGTAAGGTCAAGCACTGGCTGGTAAACAGTTCCCTACACCGACATGAAACTTTCCCTAAACAGTGAGTGTGGCCCACTTTGGCTGGCAATATATGCAGGCAACATGGTTCATGCTCTCTTTCTGGGAGCACAGAGCTTTGGTAAATGTTAGGCATAAGGTGCCTACCAGCCCCCAGTAAAACCCCTGAGCACAGAGTCTCTAATGAGCTTCCCTGATGAACATTTCATGCATGTTGTGGCAACTCATCGCTGGAGGAATTAGGTGTGTCCTGTGGTCCCACAGGGAGAGAACTTAGAAGCTTGCACCTGGTTTTCTCTGGACTTTGCACTTTGATGATTTTGCTTTGTGTCTTTTTGCCATAATAAGTCTTAGCCCTGAGTACTACCATATGCTGAGTCCTGTGAGTGCTTCTAATGAGTCATTGAACCTGGAGTCATTCTGGGGACTCCTGAAACACTGCCCTTTTCTGAGTCCTATGCTAAGCTTTTTGTGTCATTAAATCCTTTGACAATCCTGCTATCACCTCCTTCTGACACGGGGAGGACAAGAGCAGTCAGCCAAGGTCCCACAGATAAACAGGCAGGGCTGGGCGCTGAAGCAAGGTCTGTGGTATTAACACTACACACAGTTACTTGTAGAATAATTAGGGACCACACAGCACAAATAGTGGATTTTCTATCCTTAGCATTTGGCACATAAGATTTTATCCCTCAGAAAAGTCCTCTAAGTCAGTACTAATTCTAAAACCAATTGTGTCATAGCAACAGTAAACCCATTACCTGCTAGGCCTTCTTTCACCTCACTTCTAGTTAATCCAGAGACAAAGTCTGTTTCATCTGTTACTGGAAGGCAGGAGGCAGTAGAGTGACCAGGTTAGCTTGCAAGACCCTGGTTCCACTGAGCTGAGTGCTCTTGGATGAGTTACTCAGCCGCTCTGTGGCTCTATGACCTCATCTTTAAAATCAGGATGATGACAATAAATATAGGGCTGTGGACAATATCAAATAAGTCCACAGGTATAGAGGACAACGAGCAGTGCCAGAAACTTAGTGAGCACTCAGTGAACGTTCAGTGCTACAAGAGTAGCCTACGTCCGTATGCAGTAGTGTATGAGCAAGATTCAATTCGGCGTGCTTGTCGGTACACATCCTTTAGGCGTCCAGTGCTATAACCAGTGCTAGGAATTTAAAGATGAGTGAGACATGGCTTGTGTCTACAATCAAATGAGAAGGACACACACATACTTGGCTGTCATGCAGCATTATGGCAGGGGCTCTGCAAGTGGGATAAACAAATCATGTTGAAGCACAGAGGAGGAAACGATCACCAAGGCCTGGAAAGAATTAGGAAAGGAATCATATGGGAAAGGAATGTGGCACCTGGCACTGAGGGAGGATAGGATTTTGCTAGATTTTGAAGGGGAAGAACACTCCAGAGAGGTAACACAGACAAAAGGTAAGACAACATTTGCACTGCTCCCTCTTAGCTTGATATCTCCAGAGAATGAGGAACCTGCGACAAGGGGCAGGGAGTAGGAGCGTTGGGCCCAGGATGGCCACGGTAGGGCCTCAGACACTGAGGACAAGATGACGGATGGGTTGGGTTGACACGTTGAGGAGGCTGCCTGGAGAAATATGTTTGACTCAAGTGCTGAAAGTCTTTGGATACATGGCAAGTGTTAACGCCCCAACTCTTGGGCACTGGGCCACCTCACCCCACCATATTTTTCTTTTCATATTGGGGATACCCAAGCACTAGGTGTGTGTTTATTTTTTGGAAAGTTATAGCCAGTAATTTTTTTAAAGAATAATGTGTAACCACCTATTAATTATATTGAGAGTCACATAAATTTAGTCAGAAAACAGAACACTGATACCATTCTCTGTTATTACCCTGCTTTCCAAATTTCACATTTCTCTTTAATTGCTAATTGTCACAGACAAGATTATTTACTTTCTCTCCTTTAGCTGTTCACAATTCATGTGCCCATTCATTCAACAATTGTCTCCTGAGTAGTTACTATGTGCCCAGATTTGTTTGGGTCCTGGAGACTGAAAAGATCTCTTCCCATCCTTAGTACATTCACACTAAGTATATCAAGTGATATTATAGGTATTAGCAACAGGAGCTATTACAATAACAGTAATTATTGTTTTTAAAGTAGCCTTATGATCTGTGCCCAAGTGAGACAGTCTGACTGACCAAATTGCCCAGCTGCCCTGAGCTAAAAGGGAGGTGCTGCTGCTTCTGCTGACCTCACTGTGCAGGAGCAGCCTTCTGGAAGCTACGCCAGCCCTGAGCCTGCCCCACAGAGGAGTGTGAAGCTACAGCTGAAGGCCAGGCTCAGGATTGTGGCAAGTGAAGATATTTCACTTAATATGTCGTCATCTTAATAACTTTTTAAACCTTTTTACTGAGTGCAGTACAGGTACAGAAAAGTGCCCAAATCACAAGCGTCAAGCTGTCATGAACTGAACACCCTGTGGATTAAGAAACGGAAAGCTGTGAGCACTCTAGGAGCCCCCAGACCCTGAGTGCCCCTCCCAGTCACGATGTCCTACCCCACACCTGGAATCACTATGCTGATTTCCAACAGCTTAGGTTTTACTTGGTAATTTTAAAGCTGAAAAAGCTTGTAGACCCTTCTGTTCACCTCCCCAGCAGCTACTGACCTGCATCTTCTCTGACTTCAGGCCCTGGCAGAAACCCCCTGATCACAGGGAAGGAGGGTGTAAGAAAAATAAAGTAAATGGTCAGGCTCCCTCAGTTGTTGGGAATCTTCCCAAGCATGATCTATCCTGCTTGATGCAGATACAATAACTGTCCACATGCACCCAGGTGTTCCTTGTCTATTGTCTGATGTAATTGGCAAGTGCACCCAGGTGTTCCTGGGTTATCTGACTTAAGTATAAAGGACAAATGACTCTGATCCACAGTGGACCTGGAGATGGCCCCTTCCCCAACCCCCTAGGAGGCCATGGCTGCTGCTGCTGGACCTGCTGCCGAGGTGGCAGGGGCTGAGCTCACATCCTAGTAAAGCATGTCAACTTTGCCAATGGCTCGCAGGATCTTTTCCAATTGCCTAGCTTGCAGACTGAATATTAAGGGTCTGTGACCCCATCTGCATGATGGGTTTGAAGGGTCTGCGATCCCTAGCCCGATAGAGGGCTTTCAGCATAGAAGTGGAGAGTCATAAATGACCCAAACCCCCCCGGGCAACTCCACCCCAACACTCGTGCTTGGGGATGCATGGCTGCCCACCAGCAGCAGGGGCAGTCTGTTGGCCTGGAGCCTGGCAAGTAGGAAGTCCTATCCAGCTCCCTTTTGTACGAGTTTCCTCTCACTGCTGTAAGAAATTACAACTTAGTTAGTGGCTTAAAACAATGCCAATGTATTATCTCACAGTTCTGTAGGTCAGAACTCTGATATGGTCCTCGCTGGGCTGAAATCAATGGGTCAGCATACCTGTATCCCTTCTGCAGAGTCTGGGGAACAATCAGTGTCTCTGCCTTTTCTAGCTTCTCAAAGCTGCCACATTCCCTGTTTCATAACCCTGCCCACCTTCAAAGCCAGCAACGGCCAGTTTAGTCTTTCTCACGCTACATCTGACTGCCTCTCCTGCCTCCTTCTTTCATTTACAAGGGTGCTGTGATGACACTGGGTCCCCTGGATAACCCAGGAAATGCTCCCTATCTTAAGGTCAGCTGATTGCACCTGCACCCTTAATTCCCCCTTGCCATGTAAGGTAACCTACTCGCAAGTTCTGGGTCATAAGATGGGGACACCTTTGTGGGCTACTATTTTGCCTACCATGCCTTCCTTATGCCAGGATGCTGACACAAGAACTTGCTATGCGAAGCTTCAGAAGTCTTCTGGGATGCTGAAGGAAAGGCCAAAAATATCACAGAGATACTAACCTGGGGCCTTAACTACTAGGCAGCTGAGCCACCTGTGACACTACCTACTTCTAGACTAGTTGTTATTTGGGATAATTAAACATCCTTTGGCAAAGGCAACCTAACTGGCACAAGTTATGTCCAAATGTCACCTATGTATAGAAACACAGGAAAAAGAACACCAACTCTGCCTGAAATCAGGAATCCCACAGCCTAACATGAATCTTTACATAGCTCTAAGATAAACTGAACCAGTTGTCACTAAGTTTTCATACTTATAGTTCTCATTTAGTATAATTATTTAATTGTATAAGTAATAGTAATAATAACAATCACTGACACTGACATGCACTTTTTAGTTTGGAAAATATGTTCTCATAGAAATGTAGGAAGTTACACTTTTGGTTTTTTTTTTTTTTGTCTTTTTTGTGACCAGTAAGGGGATCACACCCCTCGGCTTGGTGTCGTCCGCACCGCACTCAGCCATTGAGCGCACCAGCCATCCCTATATAGGATCCGAACCTGCAGCAGGAGTGCCACTGTGCTCCCAGCACTGCACTCTCCCGAGTGAGCCACAGGGTCGGCCCAGAAGTTACAGTTTTTAAGGACTTATGTTACAGTCATTCAATAAAGCTCTACATTTCTTTCTTTCTCTCCCCTTTCATTTTGATAAAAAACCCTATTTTTTAATTACTATGTTCTTATTTAAAAGGTCATCTGTGTCTTAATTAAGTAAATATCTAAATTCATCTATTATAATTATGTTGTCCTTGACTTTGAGGAAAAACAGCCTATCGCAGTTCTGGGCATATCTCTTGGGCCGTAGCTTCTGGATTTTAGCAATAAACAATGAACTTAGCCAGGACACAGTTATCTGCAGCTCACCTGCTTCAGATGTGAGGGACAGGCTAATGTGCGATGTAGAGGACTTTAATTACTCATGAATCTCTGGAGTAATAAACAGGGAGCAGCTAAGCCTGGGGCACTTGAGGATTGCACTAATCCCCAACACAAAGAGCTGAGGGGCTTTTCTTCCCTGCTGTTTCCTGCTTCAGTGTCAGAGGCTTGAAGGACAGATGCCCATCACTGGTTTTACCCAACACCTGACTGTCAGAACCAGAACCTCAGCAGTCTAGTAAGAATAGCTGGAAGACAAAATGATCAGATTTATCATCATGGAAGTAAGCAAGAAAAAAAATGTCTAAAGTTAATCCCTAGGTGTAAAACACATTAGAGATCAATTCCTTCTATTAAAGAACATGAAAAAAAAAAGAACTTTTTTTCTAGTAATATGGTGAGCTTATGTGGACCACTCCTCGCTGCCACTGAAAACTTTCTTGAGATCATGAAAGGTCTGATAAGATCATAAGGATCTACAAGGTCAGAATTCAGTGAAAGTAGAGCACAGAAGGAGAAGCAGAGCCCTGAAGCCACCTTTGCTCTGAGGGCATTTGTTGGGCCCTGGAAGTTGTGCTTTGGTCTTTCTGACCTTACAGAGTCTGAGGAGAGAGGTCAAAGTCCTGAGCATGCCAGGTGGGCAGTCTAACAAGACACCCTCTCCATAGTAAGGGTACAAGGGCCAAAGGGCTTCTCTTGCATCAAGAGTGAATGAAAAATCAACCTTCTCTGCCCACCTCCCCACAGTACTCAGGACAGCTGCTTTAGTGGGGCAGAGGAGGGCTGAATTGTCACCACAAGCTGGCAAGTTCACAGCAGCTGGTGGTTAAAAACCCTCAATCTTAAATTTCAATGAATGTAGTTTCAAATAGGCAGTGTCCTTCCCTGAAGCACATGCCAATGCTCCCTCGTCAAGTACCTCCCAGGCCTCTGAGAAGCCCCCAAACTATTTTCTAAGGCTATGGAGTGTGAAACAGGTTCACTGTGCACTGGCTACGGACTTGTCTGAGTCCAGCGAAATGGAACACGCACACACAGAACAAGTTACATGAAGCAGGTGTATTACTTACAGACTGGCAGCGAAGGACAACAGAAGCCCAGGAGACACTGGGTGCTGGTCCCCCAAGGCTTGGAAAAGCTGTCTATGCCCTGCTTGCACTGCAGCTGAGAAACCCAGAAAGCAGCCTGCCCTGGGTTTTATACCCCAGGGTGATGTGATCGCTGGGCTAAAGTATTAAAGGACAACCTGTTTCTGGGGCAGGGAAGGGGACTGGAACAAAGACTTAGCTATTCCTGCCACTTCCTCCTTATCTCAAAATGTTGCATTCCCAGCACATTCTACAGTTATTCTTGAGAACTACAAATGAGAAAGGAGGGAAACTTGGCCGGTCCAAAGTTACCCAGAGAACTGTTCTGCATGCAGCTCACATTAAAAAGTAAACAACATTGAAGGAAAAAGGACACTTTGCATGAGAACCAGCAGAAGCAATGAAAACCAAAATAGAATCATAAAAACTTCAGATATTAGGATACAAAAGCATGAATGCTAAAACCACTACAACTACTATGTTTAAATAAAATTTTACAGACTTAGTAAAATGCTGAATACTTTCACTCTGGGATTGGCAATAAGACAAAAATATCTGTTACCACTCCCCGTTCAACATTATACTGGAGCATTTCCCTATGCAGTAAGACATGAAAAAGAAAGAAAAGAGATGAGGGTTGGAAGGAAAACAAACTATCATTCTTTGCAGATATGTAGAAAATCTAAAAGAACCCACAATAAATTAATAAAACAATAAGAGACATTGGTAGGGCAGCTGGGTACAAAATCAAACAGAAAAGTGAATTATGTAGTGGTGATGGTGGCAACATTGTGAACATACTAAATGCCACTGAATTATACACTTTCCAGCATCAAAAACAGCACATGCCTAAAAATTAAGAAAACATGAGTATACTTATGAAAAAATCATAAATTTTTACAGAGAGAAATCAAATAAGACTGAAAAAGACTTAGAGATGATAATGCTATAAGAATTGTTCTCTCTAAATTGATCCATATGTCCAATACAATTCCAAATAAAATCTCAATACATTCGTGTGTGTCTGCGTCTGTGTGTGTGTGTGTGTGTGTGTGTGTAAAACTCGACAAATTGATTCTAAAATATATATGAAAATGCAGAGCCAAGAATAGCCAACTCACTCTTCAAGAAGATTAAGGTGAGAGGACTTTTCTGACCAGTTTTAAAGAAAGACTCATTATAAAATTATGGTAAGTTAAGGAATTAGAACAGAAGAGTCCAGAAACAGATCTATACATATACGGACATTTGATCTATGACAGAGGTGGCCTTGATGACCGATGCAAAAAGGACCAACTTTTTAATAAGAGACACTGGGACACCTGAGTGTCCATGTTGGAAAAAATTAAATTGCCATACCTTAAATAAAGATCGATTCCTGACAGATTATACATAAATGGGAAAGGTAAAACTGTGAAGCCTTACCACACGAGAGACTAACTTTATGACTTCAGGGTATGATAGGATTTCTAGAACAAGACAAAGAAAGCATTAACCATAAAAAAAAGGTTAATATTTTTGGTTATTTTAAAATCAAGATCTTCGGTTCATTAAAAGACACCATGACAAGAGTAAGAAGGTGAACGCAAAGTTTTATCACCCGGTTCTACCACACGTCAACTTTGTGATCTTGGGCAAATTCAATTCCTCTGAATCTTGGCAAATGAGAAATAATAGTATTTATCTTGCAGTGTTATTTTGAAGGTGAAACACACACAGCATCACATAACACAGTCAGCACTCAATCCATACCTTCAATTTTGAGGAAGTTGTGCATCTTCCTTTATGTGACAGTGTCATGGGACCGCAGGGGTTCGGCAAGTGTCACCCTCCAGTCCCAAGGAACAAAACCCTTTCATATTTGCCCTTCTCCTCATTGCCTCTGTGGCCGGAAAAAGGGACCACTCTGGCTAAGAGAGGGTCAGGGGGCCTCTTCTGCCTCCCGCGTACTGCTGCACCTGCCATCTTTCTTTCCCTGCAACCACTAACCCTGCCTGACTGCAAGCCCCATGTGCAGCCTTAACAGGCAGCTGTTTGGTTAATGGGGTTGCCAGACAGAGGCTGAGATAATGTGTACAGCGACGTTTGTCAATGATTAAGAAGGACCACAAACAACCTGCACATAGACATTTTCCGTGTGGTTGTGAGGTGATCATTTCTCAGTAATCAAAATGAAAAAAGACTTTGCAAAAGTACTACAGGAGAGATGACTGAGGAATTGCGCTAAGACTTCTCAAATCCTCAAGTGTAATCACAGTAATGATAGTTTTCCTGGAGTCTGAAAACCAGCTCCAAACTGTTTACAGTGATTTTGCTTCCCATCCCTGCGATTCCTCACAAATTAGATTCAGACTCTTTACATGTGTTGATGCTGCTGGGGGTTAATTATGACTGTGAATATCCATAATAGTTATAATACTTTTGGTTCTTGTACCTGCAATGGAAATCACCAAGCTGGGAAATATGAGAGTGGATTTCCAGGGTTAAAGGCAGAAACTCACTTTTTAGTAGGAATTCAATTTCATACCTGTTGTTCAAATAAACCCCATGTTTAAAATCTCTCCAAAACTTTGACAGTTGTCTTTGAATAGAAGAATGCCTGACTGCTTTATTATGCAAGACAAAAATATAGCACTTGTTCAGGTATTTTTATGATGGTAATTCTAGCATACACATTTGTATCACAAAGATAGTTTGCCTTAGTTCAAAATAGATTTCACCATCTGGATGGTAAGAGTCTTGAAGTCGTGAGAAGTAGAAGGACAGTTGAAAGAACTGGGGTCTGGTTCCAGAGAAGAACTAAAAAATAGGAGAGCTTTGTGGGAAATACCTCAAAGGATGTCACTGCTTACAGGGGACTGGCTTTGGTCTGAGGGTTTCCAGGGGCCAGAGCCAGGATCTTCACGTAGGAATCAGAGAGAGGCTTTCTAACATGAGGGAACACTGAGAATGCGATGAAGGTTCTTTTGGGAGGGTGAGGGTCCTGCTGGGAAGTTGATTTAAGCAAAGGCTGGGAGGTGACCTACAATCAGGAGATTGACAGGATGATGATGTCAATCAACAGGATGATGGGGCTCTCGGGCCCTTTTAGCCCTGAGAGTCGAGGCGTCTATGAAGTGACATGTCGATCATAAAAGGGGAGCTGTGGGAGCAATGTCATGAACAGGGCTCAGGGAGTTGTCGGAACATGTCACAGCTCCGTGACCTTGAGAACACTCTAAATGTCTCTCTCCCTCAGTTTCCCCATCTGTAAACTGAGGATAAAAACTGTGAGAATTAAATGTGTTAAAGACAGGTAAGCTCATGGAATAGTGGCTGACACAAAGCAAGTGCTCAGGAGATGTTAGTAGTCACTGGTGTTGTAATATTAGTCTTGCTATGATAATAATAATAATAATAATAATAGTTATTATTATTATTATTATTATTCTTTATTTTTCTTTTTGGTATAGTGGTTTTCTGTTGCATACAGTCCAAGAGCTCTAACTGTTATCCAAGCTCTGATGCTGTCTCACCATCTGCCCTGCTACTGCCTGGTCCACTCTTTACCATTTCTTGCCTGGAATACTGTAACAGCCTCCTTGCTGATCAAAGCAGATAAACATATATATCTGCTAAAACCTTTAGAAGTCAGATCAAGTTACTCATCTGCTCAAACCCTCCTATGGGTCCCCAGTTCACTCTCAGTGAAAGCCATAATCTTTATAATACCCAGGAAGGCCTCCCATGATCTGACCCCTGTTCCCTTTGTGACCTCATCGCCTCTCTTCTCTCCCTCCTTGCTGCATTGCCTCCTTGCTGGTCTGCTAAAGCCAGGGATAGTCCAGCCCCAAGCATTTTACACTGGCTCTTACCCCTGCCTCAATTACTTTTTCTCCAGATAGCTGCTTTGGCTCACTCTCACCTTCACCTTCATATGACCTTCGTTTCAATATCACCTACTCGATGAGGCCTTCCCTGATCATTCTATTAAAAATGTCAAGATCCTCCCACCACAGGTATTTCCTACTCATTCCTCAGCTTATTTTAAATTTTATTTTATAGAACTTTATCATCATCTAAAACACCATATTATTTTCTTATTGATTTTTAAAAGATTGCCTATCTATGCCCACTGGAACATAAGTTCCAAAAGGCCATATAATGTTCACTACTTTCCAGCATATAGAATAGTGCTTGGCAAAATCAATTGTTGAGTAAATGATGTAGCCCTTGGGGGAGCAGTTAGTTATATTTTATTCGACTTGTATCCTTAAGATCTAGCACAGTGCGTGACACAGAATAGTCACATAGTAAATTTTGTTTTTGTGTTTTCATTGTTGTCCCTAGCTGCTATGACTGTTACAAGGAACAAAGTCTTCAGGTCCTAATCCTTTCATGGTTATACTCTGGTTGATAAGTGGTTTGTAATAATCATAGGGACTAACTCCACCCAGTGCTTGTATTCATTTTGATGGGGGAAAAAAAGGCAATCTGATCAGGACAGAACATGCTTAAAGAAAGGCTCAGATTAGTTTCAGTGAGTTTACACAGTCAGCATTTTGGAAGTGAAGCTCTGGAGGTTGAATCAAGCCAAGAAATACAATTGAGCATCCTAGTCTGCACATTTCATTTGCAAGTTCAATTGAAGTAGAAGTGGAATGGGATCATGTTATTAGTTCTCTTAGAGGCAAAGATTTCCAGGATAGGAAACTGTGTGTGTGTGCTTGCTGGGTCAGTGAAAGATGTGCTGTCCATGCAGTATTGCCAGGGACACTCCTTGGAGGGAAACATAGGATGTAAGAAGGGACTATTACTAAGCAAGATATTTTGATCCCTCCATCCTCTTTCCTCTGTCCCCCTGCCCCTTGCCCACCAGTGGAACCAAATGATTGTGGTATTGTGACAAAAAGATAAATATAATTTTAATCCAAATTTAGTCCATTCTTTCAGTCAGAATATTTCTTTTCTTCCTTCTGTAATTTAGTATTCTAACTTTCTTTTTCCACTCCAAAATTCTGTCTTCTAAGTTGGCAGCACTTCATATGGTATTAGTCATAATTTCTAATTATTTAAGCTATTTCAGCGATTAATGAGAACTTCTATGATTATAGGATACTGTTGAACAATGGGGTCCTTTCAAAATCTCATTGGTCAATTTCAGTTAAGAAAAAAATCATAAAGGCAAAAATATAAGTTTTGAGAAAGTGCCCATTTTAGCTTCAGACAAACACTAGATTGTGTTCTTCTTATCAAAAGTAGAGAAAAAGTTTTGCTGTCAACTTGAGAGAATACTGCTTAGGTTAAACTTCTTTATTGCACAAAGAGAACTTTTCCTTCCTGAGCTTAGACAATTTTGAAATGCTGAGATAACTTTCATTTTTCCTTTATGATTCAATTCTGGAACCAAGTGTTTTTTCCTTGCATTGTGAATTCCCAAACCCTAAGAGCATAGTCCAAGTTTATTTTAGATCTTTTTTAAAAATAAAAATAATAAACAGCACTGGCAATATTTGATTTTGGTAAATCCAACTTAAGGTGAAGTTCAACTTGTTTGAGTCCTGCTATTCAAATCAAAACCACCTGAGGCTGGAGGTGGTTCTGTTGTCCATGTATCTGAGGAAGCAAGTAAGAAGCCCTCTTAATGGGGCTAAAGCGTTGACTCTCAGACTTCATGTGAACAGACCAATTGAATAAAAAAGATAATTATCCATAATACACTTGATGTCATAAATTTATCATTTTCCATTAATTTTTTACTGGCCAATGATGTGATATTTTTGGATGTTAATATGGCAGGGCAGGGCTGGCCCCGTGGCTCACTCGGGAGAGTGCAGCGCTGGTAGCGCTGAGGTCACGGGTTCGGATCCTATATAGGGATGGCTGGTGCGCTCACTGGCTGAGCGTGGTGCAGACAAAATACACTTGATGTCATAAATTTATCATTTTCCATTAATTTTTTACTGGCCAATGATGTGATATTTTTGGATGTTAATATGGCAGGGTAGGGCTGGCCCCGTGGCTCACTCGGGAGAGTGCAGCGCTGGTAGCGCTGAGGTCACGGGTTCGGATCCTATATAAGGATGGCTGGTGTGCTCACTGGCTGAGCGTGGTGCAGACAACACCATGCCGAGAGTTGCGATCCCCTTACCAGTCAATATATATATATATGGCAGGGTATTTAACACTGTTTTAATATTAAACAACTGGTTTTCTTCCTTTTCTTTAATGGAACTAGTGGGATGAATACAAATATTTTCTCACATCTTGACCTACCCTTAAGAAAAAGGCAGCACTTTTCAGTTGCTATTAATTCCAGTTATGGTTTACCAAACCAGATTAATGTCGATTGTGAATGAAAAGAAAAATAGAATCAAGAAGAGAGACTAAAGCAAAACTCCGCTTGATTTTAGGGGAGGAGAGAGAGGCCAAGGGTGTTGGAGCAGTGAGAACTGGCACTTGCTCTGGCTGTATCCAGGGAGGCAGCAAGGCCCCCGAGCGAGGTGCTGCACAGCACGTGGACAGCAGCGCCATCAGTGGACTTTCCTGCAGTTCTATTTTATTCCAGCGTTTCTTATGGAAATGTTCTGTGCTATCCAACACAATAGCCACTGACCATATGTGGCTACTGAGCATTTGAAATGTTGCAACTGAAAAACTGGAGTTTTAATTGTATTCAATTTTAATTAATTTTAATTTACATTTGTCTAGCCAGAGAGGTAGAAACATGACCAGAGTCAGCCCCAAACCCATGTGTGGTGTTCGTGTGATGGGCTCCCAGGACTCCTCTTCACGAAGGAAGGACATTGTCCATAGCCCTTACCCCTGATTCATCTGTGGTCCTGGACCACATGGGCTTTTCAGTCCTGGAACTCTCTGTTCCTTCCTTGACATACCTGGGACCTGGCACTGTTAGAGAAGTGTGAGAACCTGGGAGCCTATAATCCAATCTCTCTGATCAATGCGGGGTCTAAAGGACGTTCCTCTTAGCCTGACACGGACAACTGTAAAAGTCCGTATCAGCCACAGAGCTCTCCGAGGTGTTGGCTGAGGCCTCTGTTGGGCCTGCATAGTCGCTCAACTCCTCCCCTCCCCTACTCCTGGCTCCTTCCCTCCCTTCCCAGCTCTTGATCCTCAGGGGCACTGTTTACTAAATATTTTGCATGCTCATTTCCATCTCAGAATCTGCTTCCCAAGGAGCAGTGGCACCTTAGTACCTTTTTTATTTTTTAATATTTTAATTAACTTAAATGAGGTCAGTATACTAATTAAAATTCACTAAAATATCAGCTTTAAAAAACAACCCTTGAACCCAAAGTACAAGCTTTGTATTGCTTCACACTGTAAATATACCAACAAGAATGAGAGCATATGCATAATTAGTCTTAAAACACCCCATTTCTAACACTGTTATTTGTCACATCATAAGCACAGACAAAGATTCTCTGTGTTTATGGAAATGCAAATCGAGTCACAAATTTGGAACTTTCCTTCACAGGGAATTTGCTGTGTACCAGAATCTAAATGTGTTTCTTATTTTTAAAAGATATTTTTGGCTCATTTAGTTTCAAGGATTCTTTTAAGTTTAAAAGTTAGAGGGAATTTAGGAATCAGCAGTAAAAAATATTAACACCAACATTCGTATTACAGTGCAATTCCCCTTACCTCCAAGACTCATGTCAATGGCAGGTAAAATTCTTCAGGTGGGATCTAATTTGCTCAAGCAGAGGACTACAGATTCAGAGTTTCAAGGTTTTACAATCCTCACATTTGGTTTCCTACTGTACCTGCAGTCCTGGGCTGTTCTTCCTCTAGGAAGTGATACTTGTTAACATCAAACATCGTCTATTCATTTGTACTAAGTGTGTTTAGAGATGACTAATGGAAAAGTTGTAAGGGCCAAAATATGTTTAATAAATTAGATAACATGAGACTAATGATTTCCTAAATCTATACAGAGAGAAATGTAATCGACTACTTAAAGCATTGAATTGTAGGGCTGGCCCGGTGGCGCACTGGAGAGTGCACTGCTTGGGAGCGCGGCGGCGCTCCCGCCGAGGGTTCGGATCCCATGTGGAGACCGGTTCCCGCTCACTGGCTGAGCGCGGTGCGGGCGCAACACCGAGGGTTGCGATCCCGTTGCCGGTCCCCGGTACGGGTGTGACACCGAGGGTTGCGATCCCGTTACCGGTCAGTAAAAAGGACAAAAAGGGGAAAAAAAAAAATTGAATTGTAGGATAGGCACAAAAGTACAAATTAACATTTTAATGATGTTATCTTATTTTAACTCTCACAGAATCATGCAACTGAAAGTTGGAGTGAACGGAGCAGTAATATGTACAGTTCACTTCTCTACAGAATACAAAAGTCCCTTCTAAGGCTTATCTGAAAGATGACTTTCCAGCCTTTGCTTACATAGTACCCTAGGCTGGAGTCCTTTCACCTCATGAGGCAGCTCCCTGCACTGAGAATATCGCTATCTACTCTAACTAAATGTGTGTGGCTGCTTTACCAACTCTAGAAGTTATTCATACAAAGAAACACAGACTATGTGAGCTGTGTAAAGCTACACTGAACTGGGGCAAGGAAGAGTCTTAGCTCTTAATCCTTTTGCTTTGGTGGAACCATAGAAATTGCCAATATCTGACTATTTGATCCATAAAACAGTGATTTCATATGGTTCAACCGTTATGTATACAAATTTAAATAAGAATGAGCAATCAATCACTCCATTGCAGGTGAAGACTTGGTACTCGTAAATTAAGAGTAAATGGCCAAAGAAAATGGAATATAATCATAGATATTTGTGATTATAGAAATAAAATAAAAAAGAAAGTCCCATCTATTATATACCAAGCATAGGACTCAGTTGTAGACATGGAATTATAGATTAAAAAGTTATCCCTGATCATTTCATGGGGGAGAAAGATACAACAATTAGAATACATTGAAAAAAGTACACTTGATGGATATATGCATAGACTGCTATGGAAGTCCGAGGGAGGGATATGTAATGGGTGGCAGAGGGAGAAGGGATCAAATAAGGCATACTGGAGGGTGTGAAGTTTGATATGAATTTTAAAGAATAAGTAGAAATTTTCCAGAAGATGGAGGTCATGCAAGGGATAAAGAACATTACAAAGAGAGAAAAGCATAAGCAAAGACAGGAAAGTAAATGACCACACAAATAAGCACAGGATATTAGGCAGATGGTAGCTGGAGATAAGGCTGAAGAACTGGGCACAGGTCAGATCTTGGGGAATTTATTTCAAGGTGACTGGACTTTGCTCAAAAGGTGATGGGATCTTTGTAGTGCCTTTTTTTTCTTAGTTATATAATTACCTATCTCAGCTCAAGAGCAATATTTTAAACATGTTTATTTTCCTTAGACAAGGTGTGTGATGTTAATACTAAGTTCAGTGGAGTAATAGCTTTCTAAAGAAGCATCTCTTTCCTCAGTAGATAAAAATAGACTTTTCCCTTTTCAGATTATTACAGTCAAGTTTCTGTCCCCCTGTGCCCCCTCCCCCAACCCACTCTGAAAATACTAATAACATACAATTTGTGGAATATACTAAAAAGCACATGTACTTCAAGGATCTGGTTTTCCAGTCTTGCAGTTTCAAATACTGACCTTGCGGAGGACTGGAAATTTTCCTCAGGCTATAAGTGTCCAGTGTGAGATAAAGATTTGTGGCACAGCAAGGTTGCTGGCTCAAGGACAGACTAGTTACTGATTGTTATGTAAAGATACTGAGAAATTGCTGTAAGAAGGAATATTTGCTAAGATCAAGCTTTTGTTAATCGCCTTACTGGAATGTCATCTGGCTTGTTTCACTGAAAGTTACCAGCCTATATTGTTAAACTATAACCCCACCTATGTTCTCTTCCTGTAGCTTCCTGGTCTGGAAAATAAATGCAGGAAGAGAACCCCAATTTGGGGTTAATTTCCCGAGGAAGGGTTGCGTCTTACTTGAGGGTTCTGATGGGAGATTAACCACTTAGGGGCTTCTCGATGCTCAGAAGAGATGGGCTTT
>NW_007733933.1:166855-170232 GCF_000696425.1 Galeopterus variegatus
TTTTAAATGTCCAAAATGGATATATAAATATTCAAGTACAGAAAATACAAGTTTTCCAATAAGATTCAATCCAAACAAGAATACACCAAAACATATTATAATCAAACTGTCAAAAATTAAAGACAGAGGATCTTGAAAGCAGAAAAAGAAAAGGAGCATATCATACACAGGGAAATTCAATATGGCTATCAGCATATTTCTCACCTGAAACATTATTGGCAAGGAGAAATGTAATGATATTGCTATGTGTAGAGGATTCTTAAAGCAAATGTACTTCACAGGGCCTGGTTTTCCAAAGCCTTGTAGAGGACTGGAAATTTTCCTCAGGCTATAAAGTCTCTGGTGTAAGATAAAGATTTGTGGCACAGCAAGGTTGCTGGCTCAAGGACAGACTAGTTACTGATTGATATGTTATAGATACTGGTAAGCCTCTGGAGCGAGAAGGAATGTTTGCTAAGATCAAGCTTTTGTTAGTGGATCTCTTAATTGCCTTAATGGAATGTCATCTGACTTGTTTCACTGAGAGTTACCAGCCTATATTGTTAAACTATAACCCCACCTATGTTCTCTTCCTGTAGCTTCCTGGTCTGGAAAATAAATGCAGGAAGAGAACCCCAATTTGGGGTTAATTTCCAAAGGAAGGATTCCCTCTCACTTGAGGGTTCCAATGGGAGATTAACCACTTTGGGGCTTCTCACTTCTTAGAAGAGATGGGCTTTGAGTAATCCTTTGCATCTCCATCACCGAGGGGAAGAGGGGTGACAAATCCATGGGGGGCGAAGCAACACAAAGCAACAATATGGTGCCCTGTGTGAGGACGTTCTCCACAGATTGGAGACTGACCTGCCAAGCATTGGAGAGGAAATGGACATCCAATTCATCCCAGCAAGGCACTCCCTAATAAGGGAAACACATCCTGGTAAGGGAATCACAGGTGGCTTTCGATTAGTGATTGCACACCTGCAGCAGATCAAAGTTAGGTCTTTTTCAACCCCAGAGATATTTTTTCCTTGTCTTTACTTTTAAAATTATGGATAATTCATTAAAGAAAAGGGAGACTGAACATACACTACAACTCCAATGTCTCCTTAAAGCAGCAGGCTGTAAGTAACTGAATGGCAGCTTGTAAAACTGTTATTGGATACTAAACAACCATGTCCTTGATACCTCAAGGAAGGGAGCCTTAACATAAAAATTTGGGAACAAATTGGTCACTGGTCATTTATGCAGTGTGTCTTTTTAAGGCTTTCCACCTAACAACTAGGAATCTATGTCAAGTCACTCTGAGACCTATCCAAGACCTTGACAAAAACTAAGACATGTTTATATCACCAAAAAAGCATAAAACTTAATCTTTGCCAGTGACTAAGAAACCTTTAAATTGGACAACCTAAAGTAAAAGAATTTAATGTTTCTTTACAATGTTGGTATTGTTTGAGCATGTTTTTATCTGCACGATGCTTCTCTCCTCTCTTAAATGCAGTGGTTCTTTTCTTAACTGCATGTTCTACTCTTATTCTCTAAAGACTCTGGAGTTTTATGAAGAAAAGCAGCCATGGTGCCAACCAGACCCCTTTTGGGTCTCCTGCTCTTCTCCTAAAGGCCTCAAGAGTCAAGTGGTTTCATCTCTGATTGGTGGCTCAGCTCTTGAGCTCAGTAAGCCATTTAAAAAACAAAAACTAGACTAAAATCTACCTGTTTAACAAGATTGTTTCAAATTTTCTGGCATCCCCTTGGTTATCTTAAACAGACTTCTAAAATCTCTTCTAGTCTCACCTATGTATTTCTTCACAAAATCCTATTGGTAGAATTCTATGCTATTTTCTTAAGGGAAGAACGTCTTCTCTGCATCTTCTTGAAAAGGCTTGCATACTTTGCTTTAGAATGTAAATTTGCCATCTTGCTTTCTTTAAGGTAGGGTGAGGCCTCACCAATAAGTCTTTTTGAAAAAACACAATCTAAACCAGACTGTCCTTTTCACTAGTGAGCTTTTCTATTACATTTTAAACAAAACCTATAAGATCCTTATTTGTTCTTGTTGTTTATGTCTGCATATATGCGTGTGTAAGATGTATGTTATGTCTATATGTTCATGTCTGTTTGTGTAATTGTGTTATGTGCAAGGTACCAAATTGGCTTATAATTAATGCACACTCATTAAATAAATAAGTATACTTTTCAGGTTCACGTGACTTAAATCTTCTAAAGTTTTGATAAATATATTTTCAAAATTTGATTCAAACCTTTTACCTAAATTTGTCTCTAGGTCAATACATCTCCTTGTTATCTCAGCTCTGCCTCCTGGCCATGCTGGGAGAAACAACATCTTTTAGACATAGATAGTGAATACTGCCCTCTGCCTCTCTGGATTCCACTTGGCTCCAAATGCCACGTGGAAACCCGGGACCTAAAATGGCTAGTGAAAGGAAACCTATGCCAAATATCTCATAGGCCCTAGTTAGCATTAACTGATAAGGGTATAGATCTAATACACCAAGTTTTTGGCTGGAAAACCATAAATATGTATTTGGTAAATATAGCTAAAACTCAAACTAGGCTTTGTATAATTTGCTCTGATAAACAGACACCTATTTACTAACCTGAATGTATAAACATGTTCTTATCAACACACATTGTTGCGTGGGTTTACTAATCAAAAAGGACTACATTTGTCTTTGCTAGAGGATTTTAAGTCGTAAACCCCACCAAAACCAAAAGAACTAAATACAAAAAAAACCAAACACCCTTTTTATATATAATTTTTAGACAACTAAGGCCAATTTAACATTGATTAAAAAAAAAAGTATGTAAAAAGGAGGTGATTTAAAGAAGGCTATGGATGTGGGAATATGGTTATGGTTGGAGGGGCTAGAGAGAAAGAAAAATAATTTTTATGTAAGAAAGCATCTGGTACAGTGTATTTTTGTCCTAGAGTAAAATGACTGGCTATTTAGAAAGTAGGAAGTATAGGAAAAAAACTGAGTGTCTGAGTAAGTCTTGATAATGGTTTATATAGATAAGTTTGTTAAAAGGGTTTTACAGTAAAAAAATTAACTGGATTTAAAAACAAATTATGTGTGAGTTTTTCTATAAATTAATGTCAAAAGTATTCTAATACAGGGTTAGAATTTGCTCTCCTGCAATGGAACAACCAGATTTTCTAAAAAAACACTTGACTGCTCTTAATACAAAATTGTAAAAGGTTTTCTTTGTCCCTTAGATAACTGGTTTAAAAAACTTATTTCATGGTAAGTTCTTGTGCACTCTGCCTTTGAAGCGCTCTGTCACTTTGGTTTTACTTTTTGTAATAATTTGGGATCTTATTCAACTAAATGTTTTAAGCCTTTTGTTATTTAACAAAACTTTCCAAAACCAAA
>NW_007733933.1:170577-171820 GCF_000696425.1 Galeopterus variegatus
ATGTATCAAAACTAATTGGCTTATTTAATAAATTAGACTATATGAGAAAGCATTGTCAGTACTGAAGGTAGTATGGATATGTGTTCCAAAATCTTGTAAAATTCTTAAATATCTGTGCCTTGATATAAATGCTACCAATCATAATCTTGGTTTAATTATAATTTTAAAATGTTATGTCTTCAAATATTTTATGAAAAACCTCTGATAGGTACAGTTTCCCTACAAACTTTGAGTTCACAGCTTCAAACTGAAGTTCCAAAATTCTAGTGAAGAAACTGATGGGTTTGTGAAATTGTTCACAAAAGTCAAAGCAGCAAAAGTTAATTGGTAAATTAAGAAGAATTATGGGTTTTTACAATTTCCTTATTTTAAAATACTGCTGATTCTCCTAATGTTTTCCAAATGTAAGAAAACTCTTTCTCTCTTAAGCTATCTATAATTAACAACAGTGTGGTAAAATGTCAGAGATAAAAGCATGTGTTTTCTCCCTATTTGATCCCCCCCCCAAATTTAATAACTTTCAGTAATCTTATGATTATTATGGCAATGTGCCTATTTTTATAAGTTCAATGAGAATTGACTCTCTCTCTCTCTCTTTATAACAGGATATAATTTAAAACTTTGCATATAAGAGAGCATGTNTCTACAAAAGCAGTTCTCTAAATTTTCCTGGCCTTAAAGAGGGTGTTTGTAATTTGGATGAGACATCCTGTTCTTAAACAGAAGACCTGTAATTGATCAAAATTTTACAAAGGACTAGATGCTCTGAAAGCAGTAATGTTCTGGACAGTTTTAACATTAATAAACTCTCTGGACTCAGAATCAACTATTTTATGGAGCAGAATAACTATTTTCCGGAGTTTCAACAATTGGTAATTACAACCAATTCACAGAACCTGGAATAATGCTGCTGCAGCCACTCTGAGACATCATCAGTCCTCACCTGAAGTAAATTAAAAGGACTTGCCATGCTAAATGATACTAACTTTGCTTTAAATGCTTTTTTCTTAACTGTGCCAACCTGATCTATAGCTTTTGCTTTTTCTTTTAAATAAATAAAAGGGGGGAAATGTGGAATATACTAAAAAGCATATGTACTTCACAGGGCCTGATTTTCCAAAGTCTTGCAGTTTCAAATATTGACTTTGTGGAGGACTGGAAATTTTCCTCAGGCTATAAGTGTCTGGTGTGAGATAAAGATTTGTGGCACAGCAAGGTTGCTGGCTCAAGGACAGACTAGTTA
>NW_007733933.1:172793-175528 GCF_000696425.1 Galeopterus variegatus
CTATGTTCTCTTCCTGTAACTTCCTGGTCTGGAAAATAAGTGCAGGAAGAGAACCCCAATTTGGAGTTAATTTCCCGAGGAAGGGTTGCGTCTTACTTGAGGGTTCTGATGGGAGATTAACCACTTAGGGGCTTCTCGATGCTCAGAAGAGATGGGCTTTAAGTAATCCTTTGCATCTCTGTCACCCAGGGGAAGTGGGGTGACAAATCCGTGGGGGGCGAAGCAACACAAAGCAACATGTCTTAACTCAAGTTTCAGGTGCTGAGCCTGTTTCCCTTCACATCCATTTCTTCCCTGTGTTTGTTCTGCTGTGTGTGTCACAGGGAGAGGAGCCCTGCAGGTCCTCTTGGGGGGCGAAGCAACACAAAGCAACATGTCTTAACTCAAGTTTCAGGTGCTGAGCCTGTTTTCCTTCACATCCATTTCTTCCCTGTGTTTGTTCTGCTGTGTGTGTCACAGGGAGAGGAGCCCTGCAGGTCCTCTATGTCATCTGGCTTCCAGCTGGGCCTGGCCCATAGGAAGCACTGGAGGGAGGCTGGGGGGCTGAGAACTCCAGGTGCTTCTTCCAAAACCCCGCCTGCTTGAGTGACTTCTCCAGCAGTGCTAGGTTCTATCTGTGGCTCTAGATCCTGCCCAACAGGCCCACTGCTGTTCTGGTTTCTTCCAGGTGACCCTAGGGCCTGGTTTCTGCCAGCAGCACCTCCTGCCTTTGTACTACAAATTTCTCGGAGGCCTCCTGATGTTACAAATTTTCTCCATTTTTTGGCTTCTTAGATCTCCTATGACCTATGTAATATGTTTCCTAAATTACTCCTAAACAATAAATTTCTGTATAAATCCTACGTTCATTTCAATACTCAAGTGTGTCCTGATTTTTTCATTAGACCCTTGCTGATTTACTCTGTGTTTCTCAAACCTTGGGATGCTTGTTAAAACAGATTTCCATACCTTTTAATTAGAATCTGCAGATAGTGGCCTGGGAATCTACTTTTTAAACAAGGTTTCTCCAGGTAATTCTTGGGGTCAGGCAAGTTGATTCCACAGCTTCCAGACTTTTCTGGATTCAATTCATTTTTACACAACCCACATTTACAGGATGCCTATAGTGTCCCAGAAAGTGTTTTGGGAGCTGCGATGCTATGTGGACTAGAAAAACATGGTCACTACATTGATAGAATATTTTACATTGCTGCTCAAAATCATATAATTTGATCTGTGGATGAATGATAATCATTGTATAATACTCCATTTAATGTGCACAGTGTCATTTCATGGACTGGTTTTGGATATTTAGATTGTTTCCAACTTGTAATTATACCATGGTGTCTACTTGCATACATAAATTTGTATTATATATCTGTTTTGTTAGCAGAGAGTCCAAAATTAGAATTATTGTCATAATGTACATTTTAAGGCTTTTATGTGTTGACAGTTTTATTTCCAAAAAGATTAAGTCATTTCCTATTTCTTCCAGCAGTACTCTTTTATTGAACCCTCACTAGCATTGAATTTAAAAAATATGTTTTTGATAGGAAATTGGCAGCAGTGATTGCTTCTGGAAAGAGGAACTATATGGTTTGAGGAGGAGGGATAGAGGGAGATTTGTTTTTCCACTGTAAACTACTTAATACTTTTGAATCTTGCCCCGTAAACACAAATTATCTATTTAAAAGTAAATAAGCAGTATAAAGTATAAAATGTTTGATAATCAGATAAATAAATATAAGATATAGTGACCATTTCCCACGTCTTCTGTGCTGCTTTTATAACCGTAATTTCCCTTTTTTTCTATTAGGGTTTTAACAGTTTTTTGAAACACTGTTATGAATTTATACATAATAGTATCTCTTTTTTGGTCTTTTGTGTTTTGTTTTCTTCTGGTAATGGGACATACCAGCATTTGAAAAAATGTATATTAACCTTTTTATTTGTTTATTGTCTGTTTTACCCCCCACTAAAATGTAAACCCAATGAGGGCAAGAATTTCTGAGCTGTGCACATAATAGGCCCTCAACAATTATTTGTTGAATAAATGAATAAGTAGATAAAATGTAAATAAACAATAAATATTTATTAAATGGTTGTTTTTGACATGCAACATTTACATTTTAAAGTAATCAAAACTATTGCTTTTCCTTGGTGGTTTCCACCATCGTTTTATAAAAATCTTTCTCTGCAGAGAGTGAAAGTAGGTTTTTACCTTTATTTCTTTTTTAATGATTTAAAAATAATATTCAATTCTTTAATTCATATGAAATTTATTTTGGTGTATGGTTTGTCAAATAAGATGACAAACTGGTGTTTCTAAATAGCCAATATCCCCCAATTTTATTGTAAAATATGCATTTATTTACACATTCAGTATCAGTCAACAGGCTTTTTTGGTTTTGTTTTGGTTTGTCTTTGTTTGCGTTTTTGGAGTACTCAGCACAGGCCACTGAAATGGACACAGTTTTTGTTTCAGGAAGCTTATAATTTAGTAGAAGAGAAAATAAGCCAAAGGGCAGCTTTAGGACAGTGTGATAAATGACTTGGAACAGCACAGGGTGCTCTAGTAGCATCATGGACAGACACAGCCTAGCTTGGGAGGCTCGGAGAAGTTTCTCAAGGGATGTCATTTGAGCTAGAAAAGGATTATACAGGTGAAAAGGGGAAAAGTGCCCCCCACAGAGAAGAAAAACTTGCACAAAGGCTTGAGGCTGAGAGAGAATAGCAAGCTCCTGGAACTGTAAGTT
>NW_007733933.1:175722-183531 GCF_000696425.1 Galeopterus variegatus
GAAAAACTTGCACAAAGGCTTGAGGCTGAGAGAGAATAGCAAGCTCCTGGAACTGTAAGTTTTTCCATATATCTAGAGAGTAGGCTTTAGAAGGGGAGCAGGTGAGAGCTGAGGCTGCAGAAGCAAGCAGGGTGCAGAACATGCAGGGATGTGGGCCATCTTAGCAATAAGTGCCCTAGTCTAAAGATGAGAAGGACCCACTAATAAGTTTCAGAAAAGGAAGGTGGCATCATAAAGTCTGTATTTATGGAAGGTTGCCAGAAAGCAGAGCATGTATTGAAGGAAAGAAAATCTGAAAAGAGGAAGTCAATTTATAAGAACATTGCAGTAGTAAGGTAAGAGATGACTGTTATCTCCATCAAGATAACGGCAGTGGCAATAAAGAGAAAAAAATGCATTTGAAAGATACGAAAGAGGTAAAATCTAGCAGACTTGATTGTGGACAGTGAGAGCAGGGGGAGATGACGAATATGATTTCAAGTGAATAGATGATGGTAACATTATCGTTTAAAAAAGGGGACTTGGGAGGTGTAATAAGTTTGAAAGGAAAATGAAGAGTTGAGATTTTAACTGAAAATCCTTGTGGTACATACTTAATTTAGTGATATTTAGGAAGTACTTGAAGCCAATTCAATGGAAAACATCAATCGAGCATAAGAAGAGGAGAGTTGAGTAGAAGACATGAAATAGGATAGATATTTAAGGATTGGGCAAAGGAATAGGTACTTACAAAGGAGACTGCAAAAGAATGAACAGAGAGGTAAAACAGTAGTATATGGTTTTATGGACAAAAGCATGATTAGAAGGGAAGAGGAATATCCAACAGTATCTAGTAGAATAAAGAGATCAAGTAAAATAAGTATTACAAAGTCTCTATTGAGCTTAGTTTTTAAAAACGTCTTTGTTTGGTATGATAGAGTAGTTTCTGACAGATAAAAGTAAACTTTGGAAAGTATATATATGCACTGTGTTACATGAGCGTGCATGCACACCACATGCACACACTATTTAAAGGTATTAAAGAGCAACCAAAACTGAGCAAAAACTAGTGGGAAGTTGACTTTTGACAGAAGGAACTGCAATTAGTAAGATGCATGTTTAGATGGCTTTTCACTGCAAGGCACTCCCTGGTCCTTGCTGGATGCGGTAGCCAGAACTCTAGCAGAAAGGTGCACTCTTACTGGCTTGAGGACTTAAAAGATGGAATTTGAGACCACCAGAGTGGGTGAAGAGCAAAGAATCTACAGAAAGGGGCCCCAAAACATGCATATAAACTCCACAAGTCCTTGGCTGGTCATGCATGCAGAGAAGCTCAGCAAAAATGCAAAAACTAGAAGGCTAAAAACAAACAAACAAAACTAAGCAGAAATTCCAGTTGCAGCCTGCTTCAGGAGACAGAGTTTAGAAACTGAGTATAGTCAAATTAACTGCCACAGCAATATCAACTTCTCAGAGGATAAAAGAAAACAGAGTCTCTACAACATATAATCTACAATGTACAGAGCACAATAAAGAATTATTAGACATGTGAAGAAACAGAAAAATGTTTCTGACTTCACAGCCAGGAAGAAGAGAAACAGACAAGATGATCCAGATGTTGGAATTGGAGAATGAAAAATTTATCAGGAATCTTGGCAGAAAACCAGGTGGTTTTTAAAATAAAAATTCCATAACTGAAAAGTATAATATCTGAGATTAAAAAAAAAAATCACTGAATAGAACTGACAGCAAAATGGAGATGGCCAAAGAGAGGGTCAGTATACTGGAAGACAGGTCAATAGAAATTATCCAATCTGAATAACAGAAGGAAAAATATTTTTAAAAATGCACAGAGCATCATTGTCAGGTGGGGCAATATCAATCTACAGATAGGTGCCTGAGAATCCAGGGGTTTTTTTTTTAACAGGATTTCTCCAGGTGATTCTTAAATTCAAATGGTTCAGCATATGCCTGGCTATGATTGTAAAGAAAAAAAAGAGAGGGTATTGGGCAGGACAAATATTTAAAGAAATGGTTAAAAACTCCCTGAATTTGGTTAAATACATATGCCTAGTGATTCAAGAAACACATAAAACCCTAAGCTATATAAAAACAAATACAATCATACAAATCAAAACAAAAGGACAAAATCTTGAAAGCAGCCAGAGAAAAATGGCATATTACATACAGGGGACAACAATATAAATTACTGCTTACTTCTCTCTAGAAACAATGAAACAACACCTTTAAAATACTGAACAATGAAAAAGAAACCTGTCAAAAAAAAATCTACCCATATCTAGTGAAAACATTCTTTGAAAATGAAGGCAAATTCCACATCTGACCATGTTGAAAGAACTGGTATTGGATTTGATCCACTGCTATAAACAACTGGAAAACTAAACACAAATAAATAAAACAGCTATTTTCAGACAGTGGGTACCAGGCAGTGCAGGACTGTAATCTAGGGAAGGAGAAGAATACATGAAGGGAGCCCTGTGATAGTCTGGGCTTTCTCTGGGGTAACTTTCCAACAATAGATAGATAAACAAGCAAAGAAACAAGGAATAAAGTTTGAAAGGCAAGAAATAAAACTCTATTCACAGATGATATGATATTTTAAAAACATAAATCCTAAACAACATTTTAAAAAATTATTACTTCTGGTAATTAAAAATTACTACTTCTAGTAATCAAGAACATTTAATAAGATAAATACACAAAGGTACACAAAAATTCACAAAATAATACACAAAAAATCACTTATTTCTATATATTAGCAGTAATAATAGAAAAAATAAAATTTAAAAAATAATTTTATCTATAATGGTGACCAAATAAAACATAAAATGGAAATAATTTAAACCAAAGCTGGGCATGACTTCTACATTTAAAAATAAAAATTGCTTTTGAGAGATAAATTTTAAAACACCTAATGGAGAGAAACCATAGCTGGGAAAATTTAATAAGGACCGTAGATGGGCAAATTTAGTAGTGTTAAGATGTCAGTTCTTCCCAGGTTCACCTACAGAGTCAACACAGTCCTTTTCATCATCCCAACAAGTTTTCGTATGGAAATCAACAAGCTGATTCTTAAATTTATATAAAAATACAAATAATAGCCAAAATAATTTTGGCAAAAACCAAAGTTGAAGGATTTACAACCTTCAAGCTTTATTATAAAGCTATAGTAGTCAACGTAGTGTGATACTGGCACAAGGAGAAACAGATCAATGGAACAAAATACAAAGCCTAAAAATAGACCCTTTTACTTATAAGGCCATTGATTTTTGACTAAGGTGCCAAAGCAATACAATGGGGAAAGTAAAGTCTTTGGGGGCTAGAACTGCATATCCATAAGGGAAAAAATTAACCTTAACAACTGCTTCATACCATACATAAAAATCAATTTCAAATAGATCACAGACCTAAAGGTAATAGCTAAAATGATAAAGCTTCTAGAAAAAAATATAGGAGAATATCTATGAAGCCAAAGATTTCATGAACAGAAAATAGGAGGCAATCACCAAAAGAGAAGTAAAATAACACATAAGAATTAATCAAAGCTAAAAACCTCTACTTATTCTCCAATAAGAAAATAATAAGCAAATGAATGGCTGGAAGAAAATATTCAAAAAATATATAAGGTGCAATAAGGTATAAATAAGAAGCTTTTGGAGTTTCTTTTTTCAACCAGTATTTACCCACTAGAAGACAGGGACTCTTCCAGACACTGAATGAATCAAGGTCTCTACTTTCATGAAGCTTACATTTAGATAGATGAAGACAAGTCATAAACAACAAATAAGGCTATTTCATTCAGTAATAAATACTGTGATCAAAATAAACCAGGTAATATAGCTGAGAAAGATGACTAAGAAAATGTGACTGATCATGTTAGCTCTGGTATTCAAGAAAAGTGCCTGTGAAAATGTAGCATCTGAGCTAAGACCTCCATGATATAAAGGAGACAGGTGTGAAAAAGGCGGGCAGAGTACTCTCAGCAGAAAAAACTGGAAGGTACAGAAGTCCCATTGTGGGAGTGAGGTCACTATGTTCCAGGAAGAGGAAAAAAGGTGTGTCCAGAATATAAAGGGAAGAGGAAGGTGAAAGAAGATGCCAGAAACATAGGCAGAAGCTACCTTGTACACAGCCTTCTGGGTCACAACAGGAATATGAATATTATTCCAAGTGTTATGGAAAGCCATTGGTGGGTTTTAACAAGGGAATAAAACGATCTACATTTTTAAAAGGTCATTCTGGCTTCTCTATGGAGAAAGAATCAAACAGTAGTGAGAAGGCTGAATGAGGTAGTGTGGTTGAGAGATGACACTGGCTTGAGCAGGGGTAAGGGGAGAGATGGTGATAAGTAACCGAATTCAGGGTATTTTTTGTGGTAGTGCCAACAAGATGTAAGGCGTGAGGTGTTATGGATGCTTTCTAATCTTTGACTTTGACAATTGGAGAGATGATGATGCCATTTTCTGAAACAGAGAAGACTTATGGGAGGAGCAGGACTAGAGAAGAAAATAATGTGTTCATTTGTCCATTTGAAATTATTGATGCCAGACCTCAGCAAGATGGCAGAGGAGCAAGTCCATGCTGATTATGCATTCACCTGGCTTGTCAGCGGGCAGGTGCATAAATAGTCTCTCTGATTCTAAAGCCTATGAGCTTTGCTAATATTTACATTTTTCATTTTCTGAATAACATGCAATTACATTTTCTTTTTTTGTTTGTTTTGTTTTTTCATGACCCGTAAGGGGATTGCAACCCTTGGCTTGGTGTCGCCCGCATCGTGCTCAGCCAGTGAATGCACCGGCCATTCCTATATAGGATCCGAACCCGCGGAGGGAGTGTCGCTGCACTCCCAGCGCTGCACTCTCCTGAGTGCACCATGGGGTCGGCCCACATTTTTTATTTCCTTTATGGTTTATAGTAGCATTTTAGGACAGCGTTTTGATTTTCTCAGGTTTATTTGTTGCTTTACTCTTTATTTTATACTCAATTTTATTTCTATTGACTTATACTTAAATTTCTATAATTTTTTCTTTTGGAAATAAAAATGACATTGTCATAGCATTTTGTTTATTATGAACTTTTAAAACTATTAATGTTTTAAAAGAAGGTTTTTAGTCTCCTCATAAGGGATGTAGATATTCCAAAATAAAAGGCTTGGATCCCTGTACCAACTAGCCACCAAATATATATATATATATATTATTCAAATAATAAATGGTCTTACTTTTTGTTGATCACATCTATTAAAAGCAGAATTGGTCATAAGTCTTCTTGTAGGTTGGTTCTATAGATTTTTCCTTGTCTTTCTAGGATCTTATGTTTTATACACTTAAATAATAAAAAATCTAATGAATAAAAAGCAGTTAGTTCTTTATTTTACATTATTTTTGTTACTGTAGAATAATTCTCATGGTTCCATTTAATGCTTTTTTGCTTTAAATTCTGCCATCTGATATTAATTTTTCCATAACTAATTTTGCTTGCCTTCACCTCATATAGATTTCTATTCTTTTCCTTATATATTTCCTGTGTCTTCTAGATTTGGGTGTGTTCTTGTAAGCTGGATAGCATAGCTGATTTTATATCTGTTACTTCCTTACAAATTTTCAGCTTTTTATGTTTTCTTACTCATGTTTTTCTATACCATGAAACCGTATTGACTTTCGTTTACAATTATTTTCTTTAATGCTTTTTAATGAACACATTTTTATTTAAATTTACTCATTTTCTTTGAAAATATGTATATTAAATATCAACATGAATAAAGTGCAATGTATATATTTGGAAGTTGCGAGAGAGAAAGTGTTATATATTTGTTCTCCCCACCCATAATTTTTCTATTTTCATGTTTTCATCTGAGTTTTATAAATAACCTAATTTTCTTTTTATGTCATCTTCACTATTTCTTCCAAGGAAAATAATAACTTTTGGGGTCTTTGTGAAACCTTATTCAAAATAATTACAACTATTTATATAAGACCATTGAAATACTTTAGAGAAAAACCAGAGTGTCACAGCAGGAGAAGGCTAATGGGGGAGTAACGTAATAGAGACTGGGAAATGAGAATCCATCACTAGGTCTTCAGTTCAAGGCCACATCTCAGGGAAGTACCATTGAAATACTTTAGAGAAAAACCAGAGTGTCACAGCAGGAGAAGGCTAATGGGGGAGTGACGTAATAGAGACTGGGAAATGAGAATCCATCACTAGGTCTTCAGTTCAAGGCCACATCTCAGGGAAGGATCACAGCCTCTATCCTAATTCTGCAAGAGGATATATCCCTGGGCTATATAATTCAGTGAAAGTCTTCCTTTTTCTTTGCATTTTCACGAACCCAACATAGGTGCCTAGCACACAGTAGGAGCTCATAAAAAGTTATGGAGTATCTGAATGAATGAATCAACAGCACAGACTATAACAAAGAGAAGAGACCCCTGGAGATGCCTATTCCTGCCTGTTATATCTATAAATGGGAAGGAGATGGGAATTCTGTACGCTGAAGCTTCGTGTAAGTTGGGCTTTGCTGGTGCTGGGTCTAATGGGGGGTGGGGGGGAGAGGAATTTGGGAAGCCACAAAAGATCTCAGCAGTAATGACTATGATGTTAACCTCTGAACCAGCAACATAAATTCAAATCAAAGTGAAGGGAAGAGAAGCTACTTAGGAAGAGTTTAAGCCTATTTGAAACTGGGCCTTAGAGACTGGGGCAAGGGCAGGTCTGGGTCTGTAGGAGGGACAGGCAGTCAATTTGACAAGGAGGACACAGGAAGGAGGACCTAAGAGACCCATATTATGTTTTGTTCTCTTCTGCAGTAATTTGCACAGTGCTTTGTGTATACTGAGTGCTTACTAAATCTTTGTTGAATGAATATTTTAATTGATTGATTAACAATTCATTAATTGTCTAAAGTTTTTCTGAATTTTGACAAAAGTTTTCTATTTCTGAGTTCTAGCAACTTACTTCCATGGGTAGCAGCCCAAACCTGATAGATAATTCCCTCATCTGATATTAATAACTTCCATATAATTTATTTATGGATGTAGCAGATCTTTTCCCATCATCATTTTGCTTAAGTATCCACATATAATGTCTTCACTATGCTTCATAAATAATTTCTAAAAATGCCTCCACATTTTTTTCTTTATAAAACTCCCAAACTGTCTAAGTCCTTTACATACCAGCCTGCCTTGACATAAGCCAATTATACGATTTTGCAGCTGGGGAGAGTTCAATCAGGCTGTGTTAATAGTGTTCAGTGATGAGGCCCAGCCACACAACTCAAATAGACTGCTATTTTCTAGCAATCCTTATATTAATTCCAGAGTAATCTTCTCACTTACAAATTGTTCATCTTATTACATATTGCTGGTGTTTATATTTATTAGCTAATTATCATAATACCAGTGCTGAACATGTAAATCCGCAAAGTTCTGACTCTCAGAAAGGAGTATTGGTAATCTGAAACCTCAGCATCAGCAAATTTTCTTATTATCCCCTGGCATTAGAGGAGGTATGCAGGGGTCTTCAGAAGGTTCAAGAAGAATTTGTATTATCTTTTAGTTCAAATTTTCCATGAACTTTTTGAAGTACCTTCATATACACATATTTATGCAAATTTATTGATTTGATTCCAGATTTGTTGTTTCTTAACTGTGTTATGATTGACTTTTCTAAGAAAAGCTCATAATTCACTGAGCATATTAAAAAAAATTTCTGGGGGCCGGCCCGGTGGTGCACTGGATAAGTGCGGTGCACTGGATAAGTGCGCCGCTTGGGAAGCGCGGCAGCGCTCCCGCCCGAGGGTTCGGA
>NW_007733933.1:183986-195011 GCF_000696425.1 Galeopterus variegatus
CGCCCGAGGGTTCGGATCCCACATACAGACCGGTTCCCGCTCACTGGCTGAGCGAGGCGCGGGAGCAACACCGAGGGTTGCAATCCCGTTGCCAGTCCCCGGTCCGGTCCGGGGGCAACACTGAGGGTAGCGATCCGTTGCCGGACACGGAAAAAGACAAAAGACACAAAAAAATAAATAAATTAAAAAAAAAAATTTCTGTAAGGAAAACAAGATCTTTTTTTCTATTTTAAAAGAGGTCATTAATTCACAATATTAAAAAATTTATAAATTACCATTGGCACATTATTTTAAAATCTTTGAGCAGATAGAAAAAAGCTGTATAAGTCAACCATTTTTTTTTTCCTTTTTGTCTTTTTTACTGACTGGTAATGGGATCGCAACCCTCAGTGTCACGCCCATACCGGGGACCAGCAACAGGATCGCAACGCTCGGTGTTGCGCCCGCACCACGCTCAGCCAGTGAGTGGGAACCGGTCTCCACGCTCAGCCAGTGAGCGGGAACCGGTCTCCACATGGGATCCGAACCCTCGGCGGGAGCACGGCCATGCTCCCAAGCGGCGCACTCTCCAGTGCACCACCGGGCTGGCCCATAAGTCAACTATTTTTGAAGTATGTTCTCTCTCAAATAAATGCATAATTGCAGCAAAGAAAAATTAAAGTTTGGAAAAACTGATCGGAAAAATAAGGATGAGAGTGCTATACTCCTTTGAGTCCAAAGATACTCAGGTTGTCTGAGGAAAATTTTAAAATGTGTAATTACTGATATGTGTAAAATTAATATTGACCGTTACATAAGACAGTTATATGGCTTTGAAAAAAATGTAAAACAAATCTATCAACTAGTTCCTTACAATTCTTTTATACTTGTATAGTATAAAATAACAGTTCCTCATGGAGGATCATTCATACACTGCAGCCTGAAATTGAAAACGCTGTTTTATTAAGCTAGAACAAACATCAAGAATGATAATGTTTTAAAAGAAAAAATCCTTTTATAACCTTGCTAGAGATAATACCAGTGGGAAACATCATCTATGTACTTTAAAACGTTCATTACTCTTGCTTGTCATTCATGCATTCAGCAAACTATTATGGAGCATCTGCTATGGGCCAGGCAATTTTTGGGGGTCATGAGGATTCAGCAGTGAATAAAGCTCACAAAAATTCTTGGCCTCATTAGCTTACATTCTAGTGGGGTGATAGGGTTTCAGGGAACACCTACTGTGAAGGAGATTTTTGAGGGAAGACTTAGAGTAGGTAAGAGAACAAGCCCTTCAAGGAGCAGGGGAAGATTTTTCCGGACAGAGAGAACAGCAGGTGCAAAGGCCCTGAGAGAGGACAGGCCCAGTGTGAAGAGCAGCAGCTGGTGGCAGGGAGGCTCACTGGAGAGGGCCAAGGGCGGGCGGCAGGCAGCAATGTCTGCGAGGTGCCCTGGAGGCCTGGTGGGGACCCTGGCTTGAATTCTGTGTGCGATGGGCAGCAGTTGGAGCGTCCTGAGCAGAGGTGGGACGTGGACGTGACCTCTCTTGTGATACAGGTCCCTGGGCTGCGGTGTTGGGAACACACTGCAACACGCTAGAGCAGAAGGAGGGAGACTCAGTGGGAGGCTATGGCAGTGACCCAGGACAAAGAGACAAGGGCAGGACAAGGGTGGGACAAGGCTGGGCCAGGCAGAGGTGGTGAGAAGTGATCAGATTCTGGACTTAGTTTGGACAGAACCAGCAGGGTTTGCTGATGTGTAAGCTGTGTAGAGAGGGTGACGGGGGTCCAGGTCATCCTCCAGCTGTCTCTCTGTCACCCTTGGCTTTCCCGTACCTTGTGTGGTTTCTAACACAAGGGGAGATGCACACCTTTGTCTTTCTTTCAGACACTCACGCCAGCCCTTCCCGCTTGCAGAAATGTTTTCAGCTTTTTTGAGAAATGAGGGCCAGCCAGGCTCCGATCCTGAGTGTCCCACTCTCACCACCACACCGTCCTGCTCTTGCCAAGTCTCCCTCTCCCCTTCCTCCACCTGAGAACAGCTGCATCAGCTGCTTTATCATCATGGCAAGGTCTGGGGAATCTCCTCCCCCAATGCTGGGGGACCTGGTCCCTCCTGTCTCCTCTCCAGGTTCTCTTCATGGGCTGCGTCCCCTGTCCTTCAAGCTCTCTGGAAAGATAAATAAATAGAATATTCTGCCATTGGCTGTGCTTCCCATCAAACTATTCTGTTCTTCTTTATCTGCGTGGGAGATTTCTTCAATTTCCCTTTGAAGTTATCTCACATGAGATACAAAAAGAGAACAAAAGGAGAGGAAATGCCAACTTACGCTTTTCCTACAAAGATTCTGATAATCTCACCTGAGGAAAAGGTCACGTGGCTACAAAAATATTTTTCTTTGCAGTGGGGATTAGTCTTGTTTTCTCCTGAAGTAAAATGAGGCCAATAAGCCAATAACAACTAGGCTCCACTTTTTCCAGCACCTCTTAGGAATAAATAAGACAAAGAGAAATAAGCACCTCCTCCGAGGCAGAGGACTCCTGGGAGTGGGGGCGGGCAGGAGAGGACATAACCGAAGCGCTGGGACCAGGTGTGACAGGACTCCCGCGCTGAACACCTGATGCGGCCAGATGACAGAAGGAGCTCAGACTCTACAGAGGAGTGGGACTGTCGATCAGAAGAGGATCATGGATGGAGGAGAAAGGGTCAAGGTCAGCTAAGAGAAGCAGAGGAATTAAATGAGCGAATTTGGGGACACTGTGTCGGTGAGCACAATCTTAAGGAGAAGCTACAAACCTCCGCAGGAGAAAGGAGGCGGAGGAGAGGGCAGGAGCGGGCAGGACCGTGGGACGGTGTGCTTGAGCTCGTGCACGAGGTGACAGCGCGAGAAGCCAGAGCCACATCGTGCAGGCTGTGCTGCTTTGGGAGACCGTTAGATGGGCAGCCCTGTCTGATCAGGCCGAGTAGCCACGACCTTAGGCTTCTCCTACTGATGGTGGTGGAGTTCCCTTAGGTAAAAAATGTCAGGAGATATCCAGGCTGCCTTGCCTGGCCTTCTCCAGCCTCCCTGCTTAGAAGAAAACCCTAAAAATCAGGAACACTGGAATGAAAAAATAAAAGCAATGCTCCCTCTCTTGTTGCCCCGGGTAAGGATCCAGAGCGATGGAGGCATTGGCCTGGTTCCCGGCCTCGGGGGACTGTGGTGAGATATGCCAGATGAGGGACAGACATTCAGGTAATTATGACTGCCCACGGTGTCTGCCAGTTGTCGGGCTTCTGTGGCTGGAGCGTTTTTCCTGGAACCCTGGAGATCTGCTTGATCTGTGCCAGCAGCAGTGCAGAAGTACTGGGGAACTGACGTCCCCACTGCCACCACCACCACCCTGCAATCCACAACAGGGAGCAGCCATCAGTCAGAGACTCTCAGGTGCTGCTTTACAGATGTCCCAGACCCACCGCCCTTAGGCAGAGTTAGCCTGAGCCATGTGTTTTGCACCATCTCCTAGAGTTTTCCCCTGGGGTAGTTGGTTTCATAGAGCGCTCGCTGTTGGCAGCCTTTCCTTCCCTACTTCCTGACCAGCAAATAAACTACATTTCTAGGGTAGGTTCTGCTTCTGGGAGACGCCCATTAAAACAGTGCTTTACAGTCTGCGTCTCACAATATAACATCTGCAATAACTGTGGGACTCTCAAGGTTATCCTGAAGGAGGAAGAGCAACAATCTGGCTTAACCGCGTTCCAAAACACTGAACGGGGTTTCTTCTGGATCTCACCTGTCTCCATATGTGTCCAGTCTATCTTTGTGTGCCAGACACTTAATTGAACTATACATATATATAATAATATGTATTATGGAGAAATTATATTATAGATAAATAATGTCTCCATGTGTGCTTAGTTTATCTTTGTGTGCCACTTAATTGAAATATATATATATATATATATACATAATATATATATAATATAGAGAAATCACACATATATATAAAATTTGAGTACATGGGTGCTGTTAACTTCTAGAAAGACTTTTCAGTGGGTTTGGCCAGGAATACGCAGGAGTTACTTCTCCGAGACTACATTCTCCCAAGTCGAAGGCCCGGTTTGGGGGCCACTGGGAAAGTGCAAAGATGGGCTGCAGGACCTGGGGACTGGCTTCTTTCTTACTCACCTGACTCCTAGGTTACAATCCTTCAGAGTCACATCCCAAAGTGTGGTGGCTTACTAGTGTCTGTTTTAAGAGTTTTGCAGTAAAGCAGATCAGGTCAATAAATAGAGGGAGAAGTTTTTATTTTGTGCTTTTTTTGTTTTTAAGAGGGGAGATATTTCAGCTTGTTTTCTAGTGTAAGATCCAGGGAGGCAAAATTCAATGAAGCAGTACAGAGAGGAGAGAATTGCCAAAGGGAGAAAAATAAGTCTTCCAAATGCAAGTGGAAATAAGATCCAACACACATTGGAGGGTTTGGATGGACCACAGGCAGTGCATTCATAGGGAATCCGAAGGAAGGAAGGCCAAGCAAGGGAATATAAATGCAGATAGGTTGTAGATATGATGGTTGAAGTATGTGGAAATTACCCTTGAATGCTTCTATTTTTTCAGTGTTGGAAGTTTTAGCAATTAGCTGAGAATGAGAAATAAAAGAGTAAAACTTTGAAAGAAACAGGGAGACCCAGCAAGAAGACCAGGCAGCACTACAGATCCACTGACAATCAGAAAATACAAGTGAGTTTATGTTGGATATATCACAATTATACCTGAGCAGAGAGAAAGTACTGTGAAATGTGTCCAACTAATAAAGAGAAGGGAATCTAAGTCTTTGTTTTTTAAAATTATGGTCAGTTTTATTGAACTTGATGTATGACCTTCACCTCCTGTGCTCAAATACACCTCCTGTGTATAAACAGAATCAAGCAAGATATTTACCAACTGAAGTGGTAAATGTATTTTGCTGTTCAGTTCAGATGGCAACTTCCTTAATCTCAGTTAATTATTCTAAAAGAACACTCATAGGAAATCATGAAGTATATTCTTGGAGTGGTCCTGTAACTTGCCAATTGAAAATCTAGATCGGAGTTTAATTTAATGACTTCGATGCAAGTGAACAGGGCTCTCAGTGAATGCAAAATTTCAGTTAAATCTTGTTAAGTTGGACTGTGGTGAGATCATATGCCAAATGATGGGGCATATGATGATCTCATATGATCTAGGGGCTGATGATGATAAGACTGTTCATGTGCATATGACTTAGTCTGATTACACATTTAAAAAATTAGACTGAAGGGCGAACATAAACTCTTAGAAAACGTGATGGAGAATAATCCCACTCAAAATAAGAACTAAAATTATATGTATGGTATCTATAAATAAACTTTAGAAAGTGTGTAGCAACTATAGAAAGAAAACTACAAAAGAACCTTCTGAGGGACAGAGAATTAGAGTAATAATGGAGAAATACATTACTGGATATCCAGTGTTGATAACGTAAAGATAGTCAGCATTCCATATCCATGGGTTCCACATTGTGGATTCAGCCAACTTCAGATTGAAAATATTCGGGAAAAAACAAAACAAACAAAAAATAACTGCATCTGTACTGAACACGTATAGACATGGAATATGTACAGACTTTTTTCTTGTCATTTTCTGTTGGGCCCATTTTTAGGAGCAAACATTATCTGTGAGCTACATGGGGCCTATGGGTGGAGGATGAAGATGGCGCCCGCGGGAAGTAGGGGAGGCATAACCCAAGATAGCTCCGAAAGGTTTTTATTGGTCCTCCAGTATTTCCACACTCGTGAACCCTGCGTGATCACTATGCTCAACCTGTTGGCACAAAATGCATGCCCACGTGATCCTTTAATTGATTGGTTAGTTCTTGGGAAGCCCCTACTTGCTTGCTTATATAAATTGCAGTGTAAGAGCAATAAAGTGGAACTGCATTGACAGAACCCCTGCCGCGTCTCAGTGTCTCTTTCATGGGGCTGGGTTGGCCGGCAGCAGGCTCACTTTTCCCTGAGATCCCTCGGTCCCAACACCGGGGGTAATCCTGTCGGCTCCTTCTCCTTCTGGGTCTGCAGGAGGACCCCAGGCTCGCCTCTGCAATTTTCCCTTAAACAATACAGTATAACAACTATTTACACAGTATTTACATTGTACTAGGTATTACAAGTACTCCAGAGAGGATTTAAAGTATATGGGAGGATATGTGTAGGTTATATGCAAATACAACCTATAAATTCAATGTAATCTCAATAATTATAAAACGATGTAACTGAAAACAATGAATATTAATTATTTCATATTAATTACTAGTAATGAATATTAATTAACAGTAAATATTAATGCAGTGTGTATTATGTCCCAAGTGCTGTTCTAGGTGCTTTACTTATATTATTTACATAATCCTCAAAACAACCTTTTGAGGCCTTAATTATTAATATCATTTTATGGATGAGGAATTTGAGGCACAGAGAGATTAATAATTTGCCAAGGTCACACAGCTGCTGAGTGAAAGTGTCAGGGTCTCTGGCTTCAGAGCTCATTCTCTTAATCGCTTCTTTCCACTCCCACTAAATCCATGGCAATAAAAACTCCAATGGCCTTTTTCAAGGCAGAATTTGATAAACTTATTTTAAAGTTAACATGGAAAAATATGCACAGAAAAATAATCAGGAAATGGTTGAGAGGAAGAGTAATTAGGGGAGATTCATGTTCTAAATATTAAAATGTATTTTAAAAATGCATTTAATGTATTCGCTCATTCAACAAAAATTTATTGAGTACCTACTCTTCACCAGGCTTTGTTCCAGGTGCCAATGACACAGCAGTGGCAGTGACAAGAACAGACAATCCCTGTTCTCATGAAGCTTAAATTCTTATTGGGGGAAATAGGGAATAAATGATTAAATATTTAGACTGTCAGGTGGTGGTAAGTTCCATGGAGAAAAATACAGCAGAAACAGGGAATATAGAATGCTGGGACAGAGGAGGAGATGCTTTCTAAACACAGGGATCAGGAAAGGCCTCACTGAAAAATGTAACTTGAGCAGAAACCTTAGAGATGAGAGAGCAGGTTATGAGGCTACCTGGGGGAAGAGCATCCAGCGGAGGGAACAAACAGGTGCTCAGTAACTGGGGTAGAAAGATGCTTGTCATGTTTGTGAAATAGCAAGAAAGCCAACTGTGGCCGAATGATTAGAGTCTAAAGTGGTGGAAGATGAAGTCAGGAGATAATGGGATGTGGGTGCCAGTTATCAGGGGATTTTGCCTTTAACTCAGAATGAAATGGGAAAAGTGACTTGGTCTGACTTACATATGTGATAAAACGATCACTCTGGCCACTGTGTTTAAAAAAGAATTACTAACTCTTCTCCAAAGAAGTGAGTTCCTGGTTGGTAGATGACACTCATCGATCCATGTTTCTTGACTGGATATATCTAATGTCATAAAAGGCCCCCAGCACTGGAGATTGAGACTCTTTATATCACTTCCAAAAGCCATGACTGATGAATAAAACAGTGCCAGAAGCTACCAAAGAACCTCTACCGACCAGTGGACAAGATTGAAAACTCCCCTCCCCCACTGCAACACAGAATGTCCGGGGCAGGTGATCCTCCACTGTCTGAGGCTACCTCTATGAGAAGGCCAGAGTACTCCTTACCTGCTGCCATTCCACATGCCACTTCTAGCCTAGACAGCAGCTCTCATGAAACGGTAGACAAGTCACAGTGGGAGTTGGCTTTCTGGAAGATGTGGTTACCCACAAGTTAAGCTATAAAAATGATGACTGGAGAGTCCTAGCAGCATGCTAGGGATTGTGATATTTGTGTATTTCATGAGTCCATGGTATAGCATAGACTCTGTGGTGGATGTCAGGAAGCATCTAGGATTGCAGAGCTAGCGTGAGGTGAAGCCTCCGGGAATAAGGAGCTGAGCTGGGGGCACCTATGAACACGTCAGCAACTGAAAATTTAGCCATGACCCATGTAACAGGGAACAGACTTAAGTTGCTGAATCTTGTCCATCAATCAGTACCCAGTCTGTATAGATCCAGCCCCATTTAGGGGTAAGAGAAAAATAACAATTTGACATCATGAAAAAAATGCTGAATGAAGTATCTAATAAAAAATACCACAGTTTTGTGGCTTCAGTGACAAAACTGGTGTACTTAGAAAATGTATACGAAGTTCATCATTGAATTTCTGCATATAATCATGATATAATCAGCACACCCAGAGACACCATCGAATAGGTCAGTCTGTCACAGTATTCTTTACAAATACTGTCACAAAGAGGGAACTACTAAACATCAAATCTGATATTTTTTTAATTTATTCACAGTATCCAAATATTATAAACTCTTAAGGACTATTTTAGATTTCCTGGAAGTACGAAGTTTCACTTAACATGTTGACAACACTATTCTATGAATAAATTGAAATCGTACCTAACTGTCTACCTGATTCTTGTTTTTTTTTAAGGTAAGGTAATTTTTTTTGATTATTTAAACCACTTTGAGTCAGTATTTTCTGTTATTTGAAGCCAAAAGCATCCTCATTATATGGCTTTTTAAAAAAAAAATTTATTATGTATATTCAAGGTCTACAATGTGTTAGGAAAACATATAGATAATAAAAACGTTACCCCGGTGAAGTAAATTAACATATCCATCATCTCACATAGTTGCGCTTTTTTTGGTTGTTGCAATTTTTTGTGGCAAAAGCAGCTAACGTCTACTCATTCAGCATGAATCCCAAATACGAAGTGCCCTCGTACAGAACCATTTTATTTCCTCTAGTCCTCCTGCTGTGCATTAGATTCTAGACTTGTTCATGCTGCATGTTTGCTACTTTGCATTCTTTGACCTGCATCTCCCCATTTCCTCCCCAAACCCCTGCCCCTGGTAACCACTGTTTCGTCTCTAGGCTCATTCACGTGCTGGAGAATGACAAGATCTTGTTCTTTTTAAGGACTAAATAATGCTACATTGTATATATATGATGGTACTTCAAAGAGTTTGTGGAAAGATTTGTATTATCTTTTAATTCTATTTTTCCACAAACTTTTTGAAGTCTCCCTATCCCACTGTTTATCAATTTGTCCATTGACAGATGGCTTAGGTTGATTCTTACAATATCCTTTAAGATTCCAAAAATACACCTCAGTAATTATAATGCAGGCCACACTCAAACAATTCCACAATAAGTGAGTAAATCCAGACATACAGAATAGCTCAGTGGATTAAACTTCAGTACCTAAAATATTTCCATCAACAGGAATTATGATGTTAATTTTCAGTAATACACATTTTTAATACTAAGTCTAAAGATAGAGATTTGTTTTAACTTTTGATGATTTTTTTTAAAAAAAACTTTTGTTATTTGAGCTTTACAGTCCTTGCAAATAACTACTCAAAAATAAAAACAACTAATTTCGGGGGGCAAGTTATTAATCTCCAAAGTTTGTTTTTACTATCTGCCTTTTAAAAGAAATAATGACGGAAGACAACTCTAACTGATACGCCAATGTTACTTTAACAGTAGTCTAAAATCTTAAAAAGTTGTGCATAGTTTACTGTTAGGGAAAAAAGAACTATTCTTAGTCCTTTTATATAAATGATCTCATCTTCCACCAAACACTTTTTCCTTAATAATCCATTTATTATAGTTTTCGTGTGATTTTAATGTGAAAAATTTAGACAGATATAAAAACAGAAGGGAAATTGAAGATAGAATATTGAATTTATTTAAAAGACTCACAAGCAGTGACAGTGAGGGTTTTCTCATCAATTTCCCGACACTCTGCAAAAGGTACACAGTCCTGTGTTTTGATTCTTTTTAGGAAATTGCAGAGTTACCGTTTAATTTTTGGCTTTTCAGTTACAATGGAAGTTTCCAAAAAAAGGCTGCTGATCATAGTGTCATACAAATGTCTGTATCAAAATACTGAAGTAATTACATTATGTCGTAGATTTCCCTGCAGGATATTCTAGTTATTATAGAAGCATTTCCTTAATTTGTCGTCGTCATCAAGAACAATGTGATTCTTACAGTTGTGTTTGTTATTTTATTGCTTGACAACAAATTGTATTTGCTGTTTTATTGCCTCAAAGTAAAACTGATTACCTATAATCAATCTGCTGGAAAATTGGCTACCGGAAAAGGAAGAATTATTACATCATTATGGAAATCTTATTGGCTAATCAAGTTTGTACTCTTTGTACCAGACACTCCTACCCCCATTTTTCTCTTCTTCCTCCCCAGCACAATTCCATTTTAACTGGTTTATCTACTCTTCTTTGAAATCTGAGTGATTTGGGCAAAGCTGATCCCACTCCTAACTCATGGAATAAGGTCTGATTAATAGAAACCAATCGAAGTACTACCATCCCTTTGGCCACAGACTGGTTCAACTATTCAAGCCTTGCTGGGCTCTTCAGCTAGATAAGCATAATCAGTCCTGAGGAATTTTTATTCAATGGTGATGGGGAGAGATCCTCTCTCTGTGTCTGTTTCTCTGATTCTCTTTTTATCTCATGCAAACGTTAATGGACACAAGAAATGTAATGATGAACATGGTAATTATCCTGATTCAAACATCATATATTGTACACAGGTACTGATACTCAACTCAGTGTCCAACAAATACATGTAATGAATTACGCTTCATAAACAAAACAAAAATAAAGTAAGAACAAGAAAGCATGGTGCCCAAGTTACCGCTAGTGCTCATCTCATGGGAGGAGGTCAGTCCAAGGACAAAGCTGACGTATTAGAAAGACTGACCCTACCTGCCTGGGGCTCTCCCTGCCTTCTCCTATCTTGTTATGAGAGAAAACATTTCTTTATGGTTAAAGCCAGTTATACTTGGGGTTTCTACAGTCTACTGCAGGAAACATCCTAACTCATTCACAGAGCATGTAATGTGGAATCCAAATATGGACAAATTCTTTTTTTTTTTTTTTGTCTTTTGTCTTTTTTCCGTGTCCAGCAACGGATCGCAACCCTCAGTGTTGCCCCCGTACCGGACCGGGGACCGGCAACGGG
>NW_007733933.1:195987-201575 GCF_000696425.1 Galeopterus variegatus
AACGGGACAGCAACCCTCGGTGTCGCCCCCGCGCCTCGCTCAGCCAGTGAGCGGGAACCGGTCCGTATGTGGGATCCGAACCCTCCAAGCGGCGCACTATCCAGTGCGCCACCGGGCCGGCCCCCCAAATTCATTTTTTTTAAGTTTAGTTTCCTTAAGTTCTTTCAGGGTTGTCATCTCTGCTAAGCCTGCCAAGCTTCCAAACAACTTCTGTCTCAGACATTTAACTCTGAGATTAAGGAGTCTGTTAAGGACTCTGAAAGTCATTAAGTCAGCAGAGGCAATACTACCAGTTTTTAGAAGCTATAAACACTATGACTTTAATTCACCAGGGAGGTGAAGTCTATATTTTATCTTCTTTTTTGCACTCAACATTCAATGAGTTCTTTTATTCTATTTCTTTAATGTATCTTCTAGGTGTATCATCGCTGACCTCAACAACCCTGCCTTGTTCTTCATCTCCCTCCAGGCACTGGCCCATTTCTCTGTTCCCAATCACAGCAAAATTTCTTAAAATAGTTGTCTGAAATTCCTGTCTCCCTTCCATACCACTAATTCTCTCCTCCACCCTTCCTGACAGGTTTCCATTATCACTGCCCCACTGAAAAGACTTTCATCAGTGCCATTGATGGCCTCCGTTTTGGCAAATCAAATCATCACACACTGTACACAGGTATTGATATTCAACTCTAAGTTTTCTATTTTTCCTCCTAATTCAGTTGGCTGTCCATCCATTATTTCCTGTTCTGGCTCCTTCTCTATGCAACCTCAAAATGATGGAATGCCCCACTGCTCACTGTCTCTCTCCCCAGATGTGATCTTTTTCAGTCTCATGTTTATAACTGTCATCTATTTGCTCATAATTTCCAATTTCATATCTTTGGCCCTTTCTCTCCACGAGCTCAAGGCTTATATATGCAAATGCTTGTCTGAGATGTCACCTGGATGCCTCAAGGATCTGTAATTTAAAATGGTCAGATGAACCCATAATTTGCTTTCCTAAATCTGTTCCTGCCATAGTCTTCCCCATCTCAGAAAATGGCACCATGATCTACCCATTAGCTAAAGACAAAGATTAGAGAGCATCCTTGACTTACCTCTTAACCCTCACAACCTACGTCTTATTGGCACTACCACCAAAATACATCCAGACCACCTCACAGAGCCTTCTCACTGTTTCCACTGCTTCTTTTCTTTCTACCCTTTGATTCTTCACCTACTTAAAACCCCCCATGGCTCTCCATGACCCTTGCAATAATGCTCATATTCTCCACTGTGGCCTGGAAGGCTGTGCACAAGGTAGTTTCTATCTATGTTTCAGGCATTACCTTTTTCCACTTTTCTGCTCCTCATTACATTCCAGATATCCTGAATTTTTTTCCTGTTCCTGGAACGATAGCTTCCTTCCCACCATGGGCCTCTTGCAGCTGTTGTTTCTGCTCTACATGCACTGTTTGCACACATCTTTACCCACCTGGGTCACTCCTATCATTCAGGTCTCATTTTAAATGTTATCTTTTCACAGGAGCCTTTCCTGACCATTCAATCTAAAGTGACCAGTCACATGCCTTCAGTCGTCCCTCTCAGTCTTATCACCTGCTTTATTTTCATCACAGTGCTTACATCCATCTGAAACAACCTTGTCTGTTGAATTGTGTGTGGTCTGTCTTCCCTTCTCCAACTGTACGGTCCATGAGAGTAGAGGCCATGGCTCATTCAGCACCTAAAACAGTACCTGGCTTCCATTAGGCACTCACTAAATATTAAAGAATCATATTATAGTTCATACTTTTATCATTTTCCACCTCGATTTCTCCAGTAGCTGCCTCTCTGGTTTCCCCAGTATATCCCAATACCAAACTGCATCGAGTGATGTTTCTGTCTAAGGTCATCCATGATGACCTTGTAGCTCTCTCGTCCTCCCCTCTCTCACATTTGTCCTGTGTGCCACAGCCACGTGGACCCCCTGTCTGCTGGCAGACTGTGCCTCACGCTTCCTGCCTCCTTGCCACTTGGCCTTTCCCTTGACATCTTTCGAAATCACAGCCCCACTTTGCCTTGTCTCCAAACTAGAGCCCGTAACTCCACTATTTCTAGTACATGACTCCATTATTGTTTTTCTCAGACTGTAGTGAAATTACTTGTTTATAATCTTGTCTCCCCTACTAGACTATCAGCTTATTAAAGACCTAAAGTTTCTTGGTCATCTTTAGGCCAGCAACTGGCACTGTGGAGACCCCTCAACAAATGATTGCTGAGTTGAACTGAACCAAATTAATCCCAGGCCACATAAAAAATACACGTATACTACCACCACCCCCAGGGGAAAAGAAAGTAGTTTTAGCCAAAATACCGTCTGTCCCATATCATAAAAATAACACTGAAAATAATACTAACAATATTCATTGAGGGCTAACCATGCTATTAATTTATGTGCAGTGCATTCTCTCTCTTAAGAGTGATATTAGGAAACAGGCCTACAAAGGTTAGTAACTTGCTCAAAGTCACAATATTCATTGAGGGCTAACCATGCTATTAATTTATGTGCAGTGCATTCTCTCTCTTAAGAGCAATATTAGGAAACAGGCCTACAAAGGTTAGTAACTTGCTCAAAGTCAGAAAACTAGTAAGCCCCAAATTTGGAATTCAAACACAATTTTTTCAGTGATCCAAGACCTACTACATCTCCTTTCAAAATTATTTGTAAGGAAAGTACTGGTCACCATGTAACAGACATGTTCAAGGGTACCTGTTCTACTTGACAGAACCATGTGATTTATCCAACCCAACTTCCACCCAGACTCTGGTCTGCAGAGATACAAGAAGGCTGCAGAGACCAGAACTGCTGCTGGTGAAGCAATGAAAGGATGAGCCACCTCAAACCCAACCACATCCCAGGCCCACCTCTTCGTTCTCAAGCCCCACAATGATCAGAAGACATTTCCACTGTATACCATATTACTATGGCATAAAACCATTGCCTAAAAAATAGCACTCTGATTGGGCTTCTCTTTTCTATTTTAACAATACCTTTTAAAAACTGAAGCAACACAGCTTAGTTCAGGCCTTAGCCATTGAAACTGTAACAGTCTGCAGAGTTATACTTACCTTTCCTTTGACCATTACTCGCACATAAGTTGGCTGCACATCAACATCAATTAAAGAGGTATCCATATACCTTCAAAATTAAACATGCCAAATCTTACAATTTTCAAAAATGTTAAGTTTAAAGAAGTACAAATAAAAATTCAAAGCTATGAGACCATTTAAAATAAAGAAGGTTTAAAATTTCCATGCTAAACAGGTCTTAAAAAAATTAGTCTTAAATTAATCCCCAGACCAAAGGAAATTCAATATATCAGCAATTTCATTTTTAGACCTACAAGTACACTTGGCATTGATTGCCCCTAACCCAAAAATATCTGAGGTCTGAAACACCAGAGGTTTGCAAAAAAACAGCTTGCCATGTTATTTCATGAATATTTTATTTTAAGCCCCTAGGATTTGAGTAGCCAGGAATGCTGAATCCACTCTGCTTGGGGCCTGTAACCACCAGCTCCTGTTCCTTGGTGGCTCCGGATTCCCTGCAGCTGTTCTGCAGCTGCCCTGATACCATCTCTCCTGGAAGACTAGCTTCCTTCACCCCTACAAGGCACATCCTGCTGAACAAGCAAAGCCTCCCATTTATGGCAGTGACTCCAAGGTCAGGTGGCAAGTATTCTCCTTGACTCATGAGCAAATTAAGGATTTAGATTTCACATTATTCGTTACACTATGAAGTTTAGCTGCATAATTATTTGTATGTATTTTAAAATACTGATATGAATGTTAGAAAATGTAACAATGATTCAAAAGTGACAAATATTAAGGGAAGTAAGCTAACACAGGGTTACAGGCACAGGCTTGGGAGTCACACTGACTTATGAGGAATTGACTCCACCCCTTCCTGCTTTATTACCTTGGACCATGCCCCTTAACCTCTCTAAGCCTCAGTTTTCTCATCTCTAGAATGAGGATACTAATAGTGCCTGCCCCCTAAGATTGCTATGAAGGTACATGCACAGTGCCTAATATACAGTTAGTGTCAATAATTACTATGTGTTATTTTTAAAATATTATAATAAAAAATAGAGACATGGTTTCCTACAACTTTATGTGTAATATTTGCCACTTTAATGGATTACATATTCTTTTCCATACTTGACCTCCTCCAGGCTGTCCCCGCCCGCAAAGCTTTTCTCTGCCTCTAACTTTCTTCTGCCCGTTCTTCTGCAGAGCAAATTACTTCTCATCCTTTAATTTTTATTGCTCATGTCACTATCCTTCACTGACCAACCCACACCACCAACCCCTGGACCCCCCACACACCACTGTTCTGAAGGACATGAGTCAACAAGGGCACCTAGGGTGAGAGTGACACAGGAAGTGGTCCCTGAGATCAGCAAAGTGTTTTGGAAAAATAACAACGAGGGATATAAAAGTAAAGTGGCAGCAGTGACAGCAGTGGGGTCCTTGTGGTATCAACATCAGAAAACAGCGGAGCTCTGAGAACCGTCGAAACTCTGCCTTAGATATTCTGGAGTTCACAGCCATGGAATTGTGGGTTTAGTTACTTTTCTTTTCATTTCTACACTTTGTTATGATAACTTCTCTGTCATAAAAAAAATATACACAGTTCTTCCTCATTTAACTACATGGCAAACCAAATTCCATTTCAAAAGGCTTCAGAACTCAAAAGATTGCTACTGAAAATGAAAACAGACAGAAATGCCATTAATTAGATACATAGTAAAATGTCTTTACCTATAGACAGCGAGGTCCAGGATGATCTGGTTACGTTTTTCATCATCTTTCAAAGAGAAGTCAAGTCTAAGAATAACACATTGGGGGAAAAAAGAAGTCTTTAGGATACCGTATCGATAACCCCATCACATAATCAAATGTAAATTTTATAATAATCATATAATAATCTCCAACGACAAACTTATTTTGGTAGTTGGACAATAAAATGTGTATGTTAATTTTAAAATTTCTACAGAGACTTAAAACATATCAATAAATTATTTATGTTTACATTGTTTAAATATGAGACTTTTAAGGTAAATTACATACAAAAAAATTAGCTTTGGTGCAGAGACAGAGACATCTGGTGGCTAAAGTTTCCTTTTCCATTTCATTGACTTTGCTAGAAGCAAACTAAAACACTGGAATTATTTGTGGAGAACTAAATGTTGTATTTGCCTCACCTTTATCCAGCATTCTATTCCTGATGTTTTAAACAGTACTGTTTTCCTTTTTTCCTTTCCATCACCTTGAGAAAGGCAAGACACTGCCCATTATCCATTATCCCCACTTTACAGATGAAGAACAGAGGCTCACTGAGGTTGGTATAGCTGGGAAGAGGCCACAGGAGCCTGGATAGGCAGGACTGCAAAGCCCTCGGTCTTTGAGCTGTACCCTGGGCCTAAGTCCTAGGTATAATTTCCATACTGTCAACACACTATTCAGAATTACCTGGTCAATTTTCTTTCTTTTTTTTTTTTTTTGTCTTTTGTCTTTTTCCGTGTCCGGCAACGGATCGCAACCCT
>NW_007733933.1:203706-204459 GCF_000696425.1 Galeopterus variegatus
ACTGGTTTTAGGAGCAGGTAAGGTGGTCAGTGTGCTGAGAGGGATGGTGGCCTTACCAGGGCCACAGGGAGCTCTGAGGTTCCCTGGAGCCCTGTTGTAGGCTGAAGAGAGATGGTCTTCCCACTAGGTTTCTAAGCTCTGTGAAGACAGAAACCTGCCACATTCACTGATGTGTCCTCAGTGCCTAGCTTGTGTCTTGTGCTATCTGCTGGATAAAGAAGGTGCATGGTGGAGGGGGTAAGATTGTAAACTTGATCATGGCAATCATTAGAACTGGGTTAGCATGGGCAAGTCAGACACACCACCTATTAGCTATGTGACCTTGGGCAGGTCACTTCACCTCTCTCAGACTCAGGGTTTGGAGCTGTAAAAAAGAAACACTACCTGCTGCCTGTGATTGCTGTGAAGACGGATGACTCCTGGAAATGACTGGAGACAGTGCCTTTGTCATGGTGATGATGTAAGTGAAATGATGAATGTAAGTAGGTTTTGAGTAATGAAGTGAGTGAGATTTAGACCATGAAAGGCCTTTTTTGGTTTGCTTTCTAGTTTTAAACTTTAAGACAGACGGAGAGGACCAATCAGATGTTATTATACTTGAGGATTTCCAGTTTGAACATTTTTCCTCTCATTAACTTCATTGAGATATTTATATCAATTTTTTCCCTAGCTCTTGAATGCTTTGTGATGTGTTCTGGAGTCTAAAGTAGATGTATAGGAGATGTTCAGTATTCTCAGCCAACTTGTTCATGG
>NW_007733934.1:0-373 GCF_000696425.1 Galeopterus variegatus
CGCATGCAAATGAGACTTCCCCTGGAGACTCACAGAAATGCTTGCAAGAGAAGAATTTTGCGAAGGACTGTAATTCTTATGTGAGGGGGAAATGAGGCCCCAAAACATAAGTGACTTTCCCAAGGTCACCAAAGTAGACAAATCAGTATTAGAAGTCAGTGGGAGCTTCATAGTCACGTATGATCATGATTAGTCTGTGAAAGCATGACTCTGAATGACAAACCTTGCATCTGTTAGAAGATTGGAAGAGAGAGTCACCTCTGAGAGTGTGTCATAATGTTATCAACATTATCTTTATGAGACTGATCTGAGAATTACTTAACAGTCATGTGCTTTAAGGCATCAACAAAATAGAGAAAAATATAAAAACAAG
>NW_007733934.1:5725-47775 GCF_000696425.1 Galeopterus variegatus
AACCAGCTCAGCTCTACTGTGTACCAGCTCATTTAATTGCTGAAGACATTGCTTTCTCATCGATAGGACGAAAAAATGAATGTGTTCCTGTGTCCCTCTTAAGGTTGTTATTGGGCAAAGCAAGAAATAGATGAAATCTTTGTGTAATCAGTAACATGCTTGAATAATTAATGATGCAGATTTGCTCCATTGCCTTTGCCAACCAACTTATAATGACTAGTTGCTAGACAGGTTGCTAGCTTTCAGATGGGATCATGTGAGGGGGAGAAAAACCCACATGCAGAGACTGTTGGACTTTGGGAGCTTTGTAGGAAATTTGCAGCCAAACATGTGAGGGTTTAATAAGTGAAAGGTCTGCATTCTTAATTTAATGTAGCTCTTCTTATATAATTATTTTAAATAAGACCTTTTTGTGGCACTTATAGTTTCAAAATGTTTTCTAAAATAGCTGGCCCATAATAGAAAAGAAGTATTCTGCTTTATACTTACGGATGAAAGGGGAAATGCTATAGATTAGAAGAAAGTGTTGGCCTGGCTCTTAGAGAAATCTAAATTCTAGTTTATTATTAGTGTACAGCTCTGAGCAAGGACTTCAGTTTCCCCATCTGTCATTTGAGGATAAGGAACTAGATGATTTCCAATGTCCTACGCAATTGTAACAATTGATAACTTCTAAGAAATTACTTATACTTTTCTCATGTTTCCAGATGGAGATGGCATTAAATGGCATTCTCTTTGAAACTAGACCTGCTGTGACTCTATTGGTAGCATTGGTTCTCCTGGTGTCAATGGGATGTGACAAGCAAAGAAGGAATGGAGAAATGTGCTTTAAAAGCTGAGCATGATATACATTTGCATCTCAAACAGAAAATTTCTGTTTACACTTTGCATGCAGTTTGCAATATGTAAATGTCGAAGCAAAAGTTTGATAGAGTTAGCACACAAGTACTTGGGTTGAGCGGAGAACCAGACACAAACCTGGCCCCCACTAATGAATGCGCTATCATACACAGACTGGATCTGAGCCCTCCAGATCATGAATGGCTGAAGACAATCTATAATTCAGGAATAGTAGTAGAGGTGAGCACCTATCTCTGAAGACTAACTAAATGTTCCTAATGATCTAGGGTTTCTTCAGTACATTCAGAGTAACACAGCTTCCTGACCTGAGCAATTTCCTGTTTCTAAAGTTTGCAAAGATAGCATGTTAAAATTTACTGTAAATAGTTCAAATGTTTTAGGGTTGCTAAATCGTTTTAGTTCTTTATGTCACAATCACTACCATGACACGGAAATGCCCCTACATAAGATCCCATTATGTTAGACTGCTCCTGTTATCTGTAACATTTAGCAGTTGCATTCCACACAGTGCCCTTTTCCCTCATTAATCTTTCCCACTTCTTTTAGTTGTGGAAACAAAGCGAAATTGCAGAATTGAAAAAATTCTTGATTAGTTTCCATATCTGCTCACCTTACTTTCTACACAACACCTTGCAGAGAAGAAAATCTCGTAACGTCCCCCAATAACTTCCTTTAGCATCTAATCAGTTTTGTACCAGGAAATGCTTTATATATAATCTGATTCTGTTCTGCCATGAAAGAAGCATTTACCTCTTAGTTCTCAATATTCTATTATCAATTTTAAAAAGAAGGGATCTGGCAGTCAGTTCTTGGTTTTCATGTGTCCCTTTTGTAAATCTGAGTTTCTGTACATACCATTCTCTCCAAAGAGAATGCTCACCCATCTACCCACTCACCATTCCTCTGACTGATCTTTATTCGTACTTATAAGGTTTAATTCAATAACCCCCTTCTCCTGGAAGCCTTCCCTGACTCCCTGACCAACACCATTACCCTACACACACACACACACACACACACACACTCTCTCTCTCTCTCTCACACACACACACTCACACACACACACACATTGAGTTAGATGCTCTTTATCTCAGCTCCCATAGTAACCTTTGCTTAATTCCTACTCTGACTTCTTACCCCAGTACACTGCAATTGTTGGCTTATTTCCTTCTCCAGATGTAGATAATAACCTCTTGAGGGCAGGGATCATCTTACTCATGTCAGTATCTCTGTCACCTAGCATAGTACCTGGCCTACAGAAAAATAGTCAAGAAATTTTTAGTAAATGAATAAATGCACACATCTGGTCTCCTCCCACTACCTCTCTGAAGCAATCTTTTTTGTTTCCATATTAAAATTAGGAAAATTTAACAAGCTCTTGATGACAATTTGGAAGCCTCACTAGGACCTCTCAGATGGCACTTCTCTTGTGTTTCAGAATGTGTCTGCTTTGCATGACAGTCCAGATGTCAGCCTTTCCACATTTCCCCAGAATTACCTTGAGTAGAATATGTCCCTCCCATGTAGTTCCAAACCTTCTCTCTGGGCAGGCAGCTCTGTTGTTAGCTAACTGTCGGCATTACACTGCTGTATTCATAAAGGATTGTCAGCATGGTGCAGTATTATTATGCAAGATCATTTGCTCATGTAAAGACACATTAAACCTAGCAGTTGCTTTGTCTCTTGTCAAGGGAATTGTGTACTGTTACATTAGAGATGAGAGTTTGCATCGTCAACCTGCTACTGCTGTTTTTGCCACTCACTTTGGAAGAATCAACAATTCATGCTTGTTTCCTTGTTTTTCTTCATTGGTAACAACTTAGCCACTATCCAAATAGGAATCTTCACAGTGCCAGGAAAATAATATCCCTTGGGGCATGGGTTATCTCTTGCAAGTTTCTCTACTGAAGGCTTGAGTTCTGTGCTTTATGCTCAATCCAGTGGCTGGGGTGCTAACCACTCCCGGCTAAGAAGCTTCCCACCTGGGCTTCCAAACTGGCATTTAGGATTTCCCATTGTCTCATTTTACCAACTTTTCACCAGGTTTCATATTGGATGTCCTCTTCAACATCAACTTCTTTGAATTACCAACTGTTTGTTGCCAAAACTTTCAGAAACCTGCTTCTCTGGCCAGGCTAAATTATTCCCCGCACATGCAGCTGGGTCCACGTTTAGACCTGCACATTCCCAATGGCCAGTCAAACTCCAGGGTCCTGATTCTCCTGGTCTGTACATTTTGTAGACATTAACTGTGCTATGGCTGCCATATCCTAGAACATGACACATAAAAGAATTTTACACAGAATAGTTCTATTTTTTAAAAAAAGATAGGATTACTGAAAGAAAAACAAAATTCAATTTCCTGCCTCTGTTTCCCCAAGATTTTCTTCCCTCCTTTGCTCCTTGTTTGTATCCAAAATCCCTACCTGAAAATAAAATACCCAAACCAGGAAAAGTGATGAGAAGAATAAATTTAAAGAACCAGAGGGTCTGGGAAAAAGTTGAGTCTTTGCAAGTAGGAGAAGGTATTAATGTTAGCTTAATCGCTGGCCAGGCCTACTTTTTTCAAGGCTCACATTGGTAGCCTCTATTATTATTAAGAAACAGCACATTTTCAACACTACATTTTGCCTCAGCAGGCCCCTTTCAATAATATATTATGGTTCTGTTATAGAATGGCCAAATTGCATTAATCACTTTCTTCAAGATGTAGTTGGTAGCGGATAATACATTTTTAAGTTTGCTTTGCTGCAAAAGCTTTCTGACAAAGGGGTAGCCTGTAAAAAGTCATCTCTTCCCATTCTGAGCCCAACAACGCTGCACATTTCACTTATCTTTAACTGTCTCATGCTCTCTATCATCACGCTCTGCCTTAGTGCTTTTTAGGTTTGCTCTTAGTCTCAGGTTTCCTAAAGATTCAGCTGGTATAATAATCAGCTTGTCTGATTAGCCATCTTTCTGTCCATACTTTTAATGGATCTAATAAACAGTGTGATCTGACTATTTTACTCCTTTTTGTTTTAACTCATGGAAAGCTGGGATTTTACAGATAAGAAACCTTTGTCTCCACAAGGACATGCCAGCAGGTAGTTTTCAAATAAATTAGCCATCTTTCTGTCCATACTTTTAATGGATCTAATAAACAGTGTGATCTGACTATTTTACTCCTTTTTGCTTTAACTCATGGAAAGCTAGGATTTTACAGATAAGAAACCTTTGTCTCCACAAGGACATGCCAGCAGGTAGTTTTCAAATAGAATAAATATGAAGCCTGAGACTGTTTTTCTTTTTTATTATTATTTTAAATTTTTATTTATTATTAGCATATTTGTTCTTACAAATTGTGATATTTCTTTATGCCCTTTGCCCAACCTATCATTTCCCAAACCTAGTCTGTCTTTCTTAATGAAGTAAAATGGATCTTACCTTTGTCACTCCTCCAGAGTATGACTCAATTAGAAAAACCTTACGAAATATGTGTTCATTTCTAAAAATTACATGTGTCTGTAACTAATATATGCATCTCAATGTAATGCTGAAGCACAAATTCATTAATTCAAATATCTGTAGCTATATGCTATGGCCTTAACCAAGTTCTAGGTACAAGTTTATATTCTTTGCCCCATTTTTTACATTTTTTATTTAACAGAATTATTCTGTATGCCTATTCTTTTAAAGTTATTTTTCTTAGTTTTTCCCTTGAGCCCTCTGCTCTCTTTAAAAATATCATCCTGGTTTTTAAAGTTAGCTTTTCTCTCTTCCCAGAACTGTGATTATTTATATGAGAAAAAGTCAACTTTAAATGGTCCGTTCCCATCCTTCTGTTATCATTTACCTTGACCACATTCTGTGTCCTTGATTGGTAATTGGAACTTGATGGTAGAATGGTACTGGGGTACATTCATCCCAGAAAGGAATTCCAAATGCACTGAGGATAGAAATAAAATAAGGAGTTTGGATATATACAATGATAAAGAAAATGAACAATGTATTATAATAAAATGCAAAAAAAAACTCAACTGAGAATTTCTTGCAACCTCTTTAAAACTACGAGATTATAGGTGTATGAGCCATATTTCAACAGCTGATTTCAAAACTGATATTTAAGTATATACATTTGATTACTAAAATAGTGAAATTGTTAAAGAAATACAAATTAAAATAACATTAAGAAAAAATTTTTTGCCTGTCATATGGGGGAAAAAAAGATGATGCTACACAAAGTTTGCAAGAGTATGGAGAAACTAGTGCTCTTATTTACTACAAATGGGACTGCGAATTGGCAAAAAAAAAAAAAAATTGCAGGGCAATTTAAAAATATATGTTTAAGTTTAAATATCACATATCCTTTGACCCAGAAATTTTATCTTTATGAATGTATCCTGCACGTATACTAATGCATGTGTGTACAAAAACACTTGCTGGGTAAGGATTGAGCTCTAATTCTGGAATCAGACAGACTTGGGTTGAAAGCACAACTCCACTACTTTCTGGATATGTGACCTTCAGCAAGTTACATAGCATGTCTAGATTTCAGTATCCTCATCTGCAGGATTATTGTGAGAATTAAGCAAAATGGTGCTTATAAAGTGTGTAACAAAGTGGCACCTCATAAGTACTTACTGATTATTTATTATTCTTTGCAACAATAATACTATTAGCAATACTATTCTGTGTTTCTGTGTTATTTATAATAGCAAAATATCTGAAAACAACAACTCAACTGTCTATCAGTTGGGGAATTGGTTAAATAAACTTGGATTCAGTCAATGAAATATAACACAGTCATTAAAAAGAATGAGATCAATCTACACGGATTGACAATCAATATATAATATGAAAAAATCAAGTTTCAGTATTAAAGACACAATAATATATTTTTAGTAGTATATGGAGAGCGAGAGAGAGAGACAGTGAGAGAGAGAAAGAGGGAGAGAGAGAGACAGAGAATATAAACCAAAACATTAATAGTGATTATCTCTAGGAAGTGGGATAATCCTTTGACCCAGAAATTTTATCTTTATGAATGTATCCTGCACGTATACTAATGCATGTGTGTACAAAAACACTTGCTGGGTAAGGATTGAGCTCTAATTCTGGAATCAGACAGACTTGGGTTGAAAGCACAACTCCACTACTTTCTGGATATGTGACCTTCAGCAAGTTACATAGCATGTCTAGATTTCAGTATCCTCATCTGCAGGATTATTGTGAGAATTAAGCAAAATGGTGCTTATAAAGTGTGTAACAAAGTGGCACCTCATAAGTACTTACTGATTATTTATTATTCTTTGCAACAATAATACTATTAGCAATACTATTCTGTGTTTCTGTGTTATTTATAATAGCAAAATATCTGAAAACAACAACTCAACTGTCTATCAGTTGGGGAATTGGTTAAATAAACTTGGATTCAGTCAATGAAATATAACACAGTCATTAAAAAGAATGAGATCAATCTACACGGATTGACAATCAATATATAATATGAAAAAATCAAGTTTCAGTATTAAAGACACAATAATATATTTTTAGTAGTATATGGAGAGCGAGAGAGAGAGACAGTGAGAGAGAGAAAGAGGGAGAGAGAGAGACAGAGAATATAAACCAAAACATTAATAGTGATTATCTCTAGGAAGTGGGATAATTGGGGCAATTTAATTTTTTTGTCTATCATGAATTTCGTAATATTTTAATTTTTTATAATGAGCATGCATTACTTCTGTAACTAATAAAATAGTTATTTTTGAAAGAGTAAAAATGAATTCAATATGTGATGCAATCTTCACACATTGAATCTTCAAATCAAATGAAATAAAATAAGGTGTGTACTCTTGCCAACTCCTAGCAAAAAGAACTGTCTCAAGAGAAAATGCTCTACTATAAAAGGGAGCTTTATTTTCTCCCCTCTGCTTCATTCAGGCCTGCTTGCCTGTTTCCCTGTATTGAATATGTAGAGCATGGAAAGAAAAACCCAGGGATAATAGACCTGTATAAAATACATCGGAATATTTTTAAATAATTCAATGTGAGTAGAGAAATCTAAGTGATCAAGCTAGCTGTTTTTCAATTTTCAGTTCTTTATGTGAAGGATTATCCAGATCATTTTCATCCTCAGATTCCCAGAACCTAATTTATACACAGTATTCAATAAATATTTGTTGAGTGAATGAGTGAGGGTTGGCTGTCACTCAAATACAACTCTTTTAGCTTCTCAGTAGCTGGATTTACACGTCCTCCATTGCCAAAGCCGGTCAGCAGAGAACTGGAGCAGGCAGGGTAAAAAGAAATGAAACCAGGAGGATTTCTTAGAAAAGCATGAGAGAGACCAGAGACCAGACAACTTCACAGCTAGAAGACAACCACAAAATCTAACACCTATTTCTATGAGGAAACTGAGTCCCAGAGATGGTGAGTCACTCCAGGTAATCAGATTGCTGGCTAAAGGCAGTTAAGACTTAAACCCAGGTCTTTCACTCCCACTTCGATTTCCCTTCCTAAGCAGGTTGTTACTCCCTGCATGAGGGGGTTATTACTTAGAGAAATTGGCATAGAGTCTTCCTTCCTAATGGAGGAGGCGGCGCCGGTAGTAATAGGTGAAAGGTTTACTCTGATAAAGCTATGTAACTTTATAAATTTATTACTTTTTAACTTTTATTGTTGCTTTCTCCCAGCAAATATTTGCAATATAAATAGTAGACATTTGGAGCACCTTATTCAATAAATATTTGTTGAGTGAATGAGTGAGGGTTGGCTGTCACTCAAATACAACTCTTTTAGCTTCTCAGTAGCTGGATTTACACGTCCTCCATTGCCAAAGCCGGTCAGCAGAGAACTGGAGCAGGCAGGGTAAAAAGAAATGAAACCAGGAGGATTTCTTAGAAAAGCATGAGAGAGACCAGAGACCAGACAACTTCACAGCTAGAAGACAACTACCCAATCTAACACCTATTTCTATGAGGAAACTGAGTCCCAGAGATGGTGAGTCACTCCAGGTAATCAGATTGCTGGCTAAAGGCAGTTAAGACTTAAACCCAGGTCTTTCACTCCCACTTCGATTTCCCTTCCTAAGCAGGTTGTTACTCCCTGCATGAGGGGGTTATTACTTAGAGAAATTGGCATAGAGTCTTCCTTCCTAATGGAGGAGGCGGCGCCGGTAGTAATAGGTGAAAGGTTTACTCTGATAAAGCTATGTAACTTTATAAATTTATTACTTTTTAACTTTTATTGTTGCTTTCTCCCAGCAAATATTTGCAATATAAATAGTAGACATTTGGAGCACCTCAAGTCTACTATTATTATGTCCCTTTAAAGATGTTTCTGCCTTCTGACCTTTCTTCTAACTGCATAATCAAAAACACATATAAATCGAAGCTATTCGATGTCTTTGTGCTAACTTTGCCCAAGAAAAAAATTAAAAAGTAAGGCAAAATACTTTCTCAAAATATAAACTAGACAAGAATACCATTATGAATTTGAAGTCATGATTCCCTTCTTTGAATGGGTTCTTCAATTATCTTCTTCTGCCCATTCAAACAAATTCCTTCTTAATTATTATTTAATAGCACTCTTTCTGCCTTAGCTTCAGCAGCATTTATCACAGGGGAGATAAAATGTCAAAGTTAAAGGAAGGTAAATGACTGGAAATGAAAGATCCAAACAGAGGTTGGCATATAGGGAATGCCAACCAAGGAGAAACTCTAAGCAGTGTTAGGAAATTCCCTTAGCTGAATTTACTTAATGCAGTGGCAAGTGTGAGCCCAGCATAATACATGACATTTTTAGGAAATCATATTAAGCAGCTAATATTTTCTGCTAGATTCTAGTCCATCCAAATTTAAGCAGTCAGAAGGTGATTAATTCAATAGTGTATCTTTTACTTAATCCAACCCCAGTTGAGTTTTTCCCCGTTTACCATGTTACACAAGGGTAACCCCACACTGGCAGTTGGTTGTTAATTACATTTGATGTGCAGTAACACAAGAGAGCTAATTAACTTGCATCAAAAAAAAGCTTTATTTACTGTGACAAATTAAACAAACTCATAAAGTGTTCAGCCACAATGGCTCTCAATTATCATGCAGTCCAAGTAATGTGGTGCAAACATATTCCCAGGCCTCTCTCAGGTATCACTTCAGTCTTGCAGCCTTTCTGCACATTGCAATTATAAATGGATCTTTTTAATGACTAGAACTGTAAGTCAACTGTTCTTTGTTTTGCTTCATTTTGTGTGTGTGTGCATGTGTGTGTTGAGTGTGTATGTGTTCTCTAAGGTACAGCTGGATATGTTAGTCATATTGAATTTCTTAATCATTGCTTACTTCACAATTCAGTGGAGTTTTCCTGGACTTTAACCAGAGAACTCTCACACAGTGAGAAGGGAAAAATCATGTTCTAAAGCCCATGCTCTGTGTTAAGTATGATTGTCTAAAACTAGTCTTCAGTCTCTTCTAGACAGTGTTGACTCTTTAATAGAAATATTACTACTCCATGATGATTCAAATACAGGAGGTAAAAACAGCACCCTTCTCTTTTGATAGAGTAAGAGGATAAGTTTTGCCCCTCAGCCAACAGAAAGCAGCAGCAAAACTGGATGTCTTTGGAGCAAGTTTGCTTGCTTTGAAAAAAATAGCTATAATCTCCACCATTCTTTACAGAGCAGGGTCTAAAATTAATTTCTCTGTGGTATTTAGGAAAATGCATTCTCTTTCTTTCTACTTAATTTGTAAGGTGATGATTTGGGGTTGGTAGCACAGTAAAATGGAAAAAACACTGAATTCAAAATCAGGTGAAAAATAGTAATAGCAACTAATTCATGCACCTAGTAAGTGGCAGAATCAGGATTGTCTAACTCAAAAACTTGTTGTCAGCTACTGTCAGTAAGGTGACTTTTGGCAAGTTTACTGAACCCTCATTTCCTCACCTGAAAAGTGTAGATAACATTTGAGACAGTGTTTATAAAGGGGACCCATAATAACTTTAAATGAAACTAAACTGTCGGTGTCATTATGAATATTTGCTGATTGGCCTCATCAAAAAAATTCACAATGAAAGTTTCTCCATTGTCAATGTGCAGTATTAAAGTTCCATGCCTGCATGCCAGTAAATGACTAACAGTAAGAATTTTCTTAAAAGTCAAAAAGTTTTATCTACATGACAACTTAGAATACCAGTATCTCTGGAAGAGATAATTATTCTGAGCACTTTGAGTAAAAGGGAGAAGTGTTGAGAAACAGGAGCAAGGTCTAAGGAAACTATCTGCTCTTTAATAACTCCCTGGTATGTCTGAAAGTTAGTCATCCTCGAGTCCCTTGTATACCTGTAAGAGAAATAAAGGAAAAAGGTAGCCGTAGAATTGACTCTCTTTTAAAACTGAGCCAGAGTGACCACTACAAATTGAGCCCAGGGGATATGCTTGGTCATTTCCTGTTCCCACAAGGAAGCCATGCTTTCCAGAGATGGCTGGGAAGTCACCTTCAAGACAGGATGTCTTGGTTCCCTATCTCTTGACTGCTGACATTTACGAATTAGCTGCAGTCTGTAGCTGAGGTCCAGAGTCACTCTGTTCCTGAAGGACTTTTATCCTTCTACCTAATCAGTGTTTTTGTCTTCTGGACAGACATCAAATTCAGGCAAAAAAAGCTCACCAATAATGCATTGTATTTGGCAATAGGTCACAGCAGGAGCTGGTAAAGAAATCACAGTAGGGAACACAGCTGAGTGTGGGCATAACAAAATGTCCTTTATTTACAGGAGCATAACCTGTAATATGCAATTTCAACATTGAGGTACACCAGAGTGAGTCTAAAAGACTGCTGATTCTTTAAATGAAAACTTTGAGTGATTCTAAAGGTCTAGGGTCTTTTGCACTAGGTGATTATTATGTACTAACAAGGCAGAGTGATTATTCCACCTCAGAATATTCATATAAATCAGTGGCACACTTCTACCTCTGCCAACATTTCTTGTCCAAGGCACTGTATATAGTTCATGAGTGTCACACACTTCTCCTAATTGAAAGGATGACAAACGACTGAACCATTTTGTTTTCACTTCTGGCTTCTTCATAAGCTACATCTCACTTAATTGTCTCCCGAAAACCTACAATTCATGAGCAGAATCCATTTGCCTCTCCCTCTCCCAGGACAATTATGAGATAACATGAAAACAAAGACTTGAAGCAGAAATAAAACCTGAAATAAATCACTTGTACAAATAGAGAGATACAACTAGTCATATTGAAAATGTTATAGCCTAGTCTATGAGGAACGATCTTATCATCCTCTATCCCATCAGGAAAGATAGGCACATAAGAGGCTGACCAATTTATTATAAACAGGCCTTTTTATGCTAGACTGATTGCAGAGATGTTACTATAACGGAGAATTCTGAAGAGGACATTAAAATACAGCTACAATGCCAAATGGAGTAGTTGATTTCTTAGAGCTTTATTCAGACTGAATGTGACACTTCCTTCTGCATATGGAAGTCCATGGGTGGCCATTAAATCAAACTGAGCATCTTACAAGCCTATTCATATTGACCAGAGTATGGTGGCTCATTTAACCAATTCTGCAAGTGCATATTGCAGGGAGCTGGAGGGGATGTAAAGACCCTTCTAACACTGCTCAGAGTCTCCTTGATTACGGTGCTCCCTGTGGGAACACAGGAGTTACTCACCACCACCCTCCACCCCCATTTTCAATGTTAAGAAATTCTGAACCAAGCAAATGACCATGCATTTCTTTCTGCTCAGAACCCTTCAGTGCAATTCAAAGCAATTTGTAATTCCCCCCATATATTTTACAGGTGAAAATTGCCAGGAGACCCCCAAATCTCTATGTATGACTCTGCTCTGCTTCTCAGCATAAAACTTGCTGTTGTGATTCCGTTGTGAAGGTGTGCCTTGAGCTGCAGTGGACATCCTGTCTTCTCAGAAAATTGAGAACTCATCAACTTTGGCTTTTTTGACCATAAGAATCTTTAAGGCTTTCCACTGTTGATGAAGCAGATGTCAATGTTCTTTCTCTTACAAAATTCCAAATTACATGATTTTCTCAGACTGAAACTTCCTTGAGAATCAGAAAAGGGCCTCTTTTCTTATCTTAGTGGGTGGGCTATGTTGTGCTACTCTGCAAGTACAATTACAATCGATTGTATTTCAGGTGAGGTCTATGGAGTAGACTAGGAAATGGAATAGCTTGTTTATGTTTAGGACCCACTAGAACTTAGAAGTTTAATGGAATATAGGAGTACAGTCTCCATCAAAGAACCACGGTGAGAAAATGCACACCTACTCCATGCTTGCGGGCACTATTGAACTCTTTGGGGAGATGTCTTTGAATATTGTCAGTGATAGCCAAGTTTTTATACTTAGAGAATGGGTTTGTTTTTGAAAACACCTTGAATTTATCGATTATCAACTTTAATGAATTAGGTAATGAATTGATGGTCCTGAAGAATATTATATTATTTTTATTTGAAAAAAGAAGAAAAAGAGATGGGACTATAATGTTATAATACTAATTTTCTTATGAGGTTCTAGAACTGATTTTGAAAACAGAAAAACTGCTTGAGAAAAAAATGCTATGTACCCTCACAAATGTCTGTTTCTTTGAAAAATACTTATTTTAGGTCTTATATACTTTTTTATCAATTGGACAGTGAACAAATGACAGAATACTTTACAACAAACAGCTACTAGTTCATTCAAGAGAGTTGACTGAGCACCTACTATGTGTCAGCCAGACATTGTGCTAGGCTGGGGATCCAAAGATGCAAAGACATGTTTATTACTCTCAAGAGGATTATAATATAATGAGAAAGACATGTGAACAAGCAATGTCATAATGTGGTTGATAGTGGGGAGAGTTGTACGAAGTATAGGGATGGCCTAGTAAGGGAGTGCTTAGTAATAATAGCTAACGTTTACGTGGTACCTTTTATTACCAGGCTTATACCACATAAATTAACTCATTTAATCCTCACAGCAACCTTATAAGGTCAGAACTATGTGTCGGAGGGAGTCAAAGAAGATTTGTCTAAAGAGTGACATTCAAGCTGAGATAAGGTGACGAGTAAGAGGGGCGTAATTGAAAACTACAAGTATGTTTCATTAATAGGGAGTAAATTGCTGGGGAGGGAGTCAAAGAAGATTTGTCTAAAGAGTGACATTCAAGCTGAGATAAGGTGATGAGTAAGAGGGGCGTAATTGAAAACTACAAGTATGTTTCATTAATAGGGAGTAAATTGCTGGGTAGAGATGAGGAGGGGAGCTGCAATGAGGTTGGATACACACACACACACACACACACAGAGGAAGGGGCCGGGTTATTGAGGGTCTTCCATGACAACCAAAGGAGGGTAGGATTATCATGTAAATGATGGGGAGCTGCTGAAGAATTCTGAACATTTATTTGGGCTAAATTTCACATAGTACGTTCAATCAACTAGTGGGGAAAGCCTACAAAGACCTGGGTAAGAATTAAGTGCTGAAACTGTCCATCGGGACATCCACAAAATGGAGTAAGCTGCAAGACTTCTGAACACAAGTGTTCGGCTTCGTCCCTAAGCCTAGACAGATGTATATTTCCCCAGCCCTCAGCTCCCATCAACCTGTCACACAAACGCATTCACATCAGCAGTCTTCAGGGCCGATGTCAGCCTGCAGTGTCCGTCTTCAAACCCGTAATAACTTCGTATAGCATACATTATACGAAGTTATACGATATTTGCTTTGGAATGGGCCCGCCGCATAATACAGTCAGAGCTGGGGTGCAGCCCTGGGATTTCAGCAGCTGCAGACCTGCTCTATGCCACACAGCACAGCGAGAACAACTCGGCTTTCCTGTTGTAGAGGTTTGCCTTCTTTCCTTTCCTCGTATCTGGCACTTACACATTGAGGCGAGTAACAATGCCGAGGCAAACAGCTCTCTCTAAATCCAACCAAATGCTGCTGCCATGCAAACTAGACAGTCTTTGCATCGTTTCTGAAGGCACAGAAGGGAGATACTGACAGCTATTTCAAGAAAGGGACCACATTCTTGCCTTTATTTAGACTGTTCAAAGTGCTGTCACTTACATCAACCTTTAATAATTTTTTTCTAATATCAACTGTTGCACTTTTCGAATCTGTATTTTTTGTCCAGTTTGTATGTTTTAAAGTGTATTTTCTACAACCTTCTGATTTGCTTTACCTCTAGCTTAGCCATTTGAGTCATTTTTGCCCAAATCCAAGAAAATGTCAGTGTAAACTATAAGCTCAGTATCCCATGGTCTCCAGTCATTGTGTGGCACATTGTCTTAAAACTTATCAAGAGAAGGCACAGATTTATTTGATGTCTATGATATTGTGAGAGGGAAAAAGAGTTTTTAAATAATAATACAAATACCAGGAATAAATTTATCTGGATGTCTGTTAAATAAAGGGGACAGGGTGGGGGGGTGGATGGGGAGAGAACATTATCCCCAAAAGTGAAATTTTAGATTGTGATAATCACATGCCAAGTTTTTAAATAATAATACAAATACCAGGAATAAATTTATCTGGATGTCTGTTAAATAAAGGGGACAGGGTGGGGAGGTGGATGGGGAGAGAACATTATCCCCAAAAGTGAAATTTTAGATTGTGATAATCACATGCCATTAAATATTTGTGCTGGTTTTCAGATCATGTGCTCCATAAAACTCCAAGATATGGTCGAATGGATTAATGTTGCTCCAGACAATTCAAGTTTCTATATATGTTTAACCTCCACCCCCTGCCATTGCTCTGTTAATTTTGATTCCTAAGTAAATTGGGTACAACTACAAAAAACTAAACATATATTTAAATATGTACATTTAGGTATACCTTTTTTGCCCCTTTTAACTGCAGATTGATGCGAGCTATGATATCCCATCAGAGTAATTTCCTCCACCCACTCCCTCTGTCACCCTCCCACCATCCACACTGGAAAACAGTTCTCTTTTCCGTGGGGCTCCTTTTCAGCTTTCTGCAGCCTAGACTCCTGGTGCCTCGGCAGACTGGAAAATAGCCTGCGTGCTGTTCAGTACCGCGGCACATCCCCACGGCCTGGGTGTTTTTTCAGACAGTTTAAAAATGATCCGGTATTTCATGAGTTAAAAAAAATTCCCCCTGGAAAAGCTAATTATTGCATGCAGATACTTCTTTGTGCGATCAAGGAGGGGACAATTTAATAGGCTCTGTAATACAACCAAGAACAAAATTGCTTTAAAGGAAGTCTCTTGTTGAGTGACAACTCTGTTGCCTGAGCCAATTAGGTCCCAATAAAGAGTGTTGAATTGGCTCCTGCTTTCTCATTAATTATGTTCTGTCACAGACATGGGGCTTGATTTAGCAATTTTGTATTACATTAAGATACTGAAAGGCCGGGAACAAATGGCTCACTCTGATAATAGGCATTCTCTACACGGTGTGACATTTACTATCCAGCTGTCCGTAAGGCAGCCTAGCACTTCAGTTCAGGGGTTTATTTGTCATTGCTTCAAAGGGACACTCAGCTTTTCACAAAAAAAGAAACAGAGAGGCTAATAGATAGGACAAAATGTACTGCTGATATGCTTTATTAGAGATAGGATGCTAGGGTTTTGCTAACAAGCTCATCCGTTGGGACTCAGCCGAGCTTGCTGCCAATCACCCTACACACAAAGGCGCACTCGTTAACAAGGAGAAATGAATTACAGACACTTATTCTGCCGGTGGGATCACAAATACACCAATCTGTGAAAGAGGCACAAACTCCAGAGACAAACTACATATTTGTCAATAACCTCCTAGAAAGAACCCTAGTCATTCTTTGAAGACCTTTGATTTAGCTTCCCTCTAAAATACATGTATAGGAAATGGTTTAGTTACCATGACATTCTTTCTTTGTTATTTGTACAAATTTTCATCACATTAAAACAGAAAACTGAGGAGGTCTGCAAATGTTTTAGTAGGTATCTATACACTGCTTTTTATACCCTGCCACAGGGATCTGCTGCTTTTGTTATTTCATTAAGAGCAACAGAAAATTAAATGTTTAAACTTTGAGTTTGAGCTGTAATCCACCAATGCCATAGGAAATTATCTATAACTCCGAATTTATTGTGTATACCAATTAAGGAAACAGGGTTAGGAACCAAATGAAAACCGGGTCCCTCTGGTTAAATAATTAGATGACTTTTTTATCATAAATATATGTATATATGTATCACTATATATACACACACATAAAAAATCTTTATATATATGAATTTAAAGTACATACACATGAACATAAATCAATGTCTCTATATATTAAATATAGAGAAACATTTTATACATTCTATTTAAGAAACCGAACCAAGTCTCTGACTGTGGCATTGATCAGCATTTTTGCCACTTCTATTATTTAAACATTCTCCTGCAAAATATATCACAGAGAAGGGCCTATTGTTGATTACAGAAAACAATAACCTTCAACTCAAACTTACCTACTGACCACCTGAGATTAATCAAATCTGCATATGTCATTTTCAGGTTAATTACAAAACAGCTCTTCAAAGTAGTTCCTAGAGACAGTACACTGCTCATCTGATTGCAGGCTGCATTGATTCACTTAATTTATTCTTCCTACCATCTTGGAAGATAGAAACTGAAGAGTCAACTATAGAAGGGATGAAAGGATAAAAAGGATAAAAGTATTTGCCAGATTTCCTCTCCTCAGAGCTCAAAGTATGTAAAGATCCATTGGGCTCAGTTTCAATTTCAGGGAAAACAGTCTATCTCTTTATCTCTCCTGCTTTTCCTCTTTCATGAGGCTCAAATCGTCCTCTACCAGTTGGGAAAGGCACCTCAAGGAGCAACATGGTGCCCCTGTACGGAAGCTTCTTTTCCTAAGCAATTCTCCCACGTGGATTCTCTGCCTCCTCTGTTTGTCTATACTCTCTTTAATTCCTGTGAACCTGAGATCCTAAGTAATTCCCTATCTCTGTTGGCCTATAATAATTTCAGGGAAAGAGAGATAGGAGGGCTGTTTGCTCCAGCCGTGTGTGACATATCCCTTTCGCGTTTTAGCCCTTATCAGCAAAAAGGGATGGGTAAAAAATAATTTTTTTAAAGAAGCAGGTCTAACCTAACATAATCTCTAAACATTTTTTCCAATTTTTAAGTATTTAAAAAAGTAATTTTTGACAAAGTATGCTCCGAATTATCTTCTTCATCTTAAAATAACGCCTTAAAAATGGAAGAGAAAAAAACCAAAAATATGTACAAATACACTGTTGATTTTTTCCATCTCTTCAGTCCCCTAAGAAAACATCATATACAAGAAAGCACTTGCACATAATTTCTCAACACCAATAGTACCCATGAATTACATATTTTTTAAAAGTAGGTATTGAACACAGACCTGTTTGAAAGAGCTTATATCTAAGGGAACCACGAAATCTTTTTATTTCTCTCTAAAATTTTCCATGTTTCAATTTTAGAAAAGCCTTTGCATTAAATAATATACATAATAGAGGCAAGAATCATTTCATCCTCACTTAGCAGGAGCTTCATCTTTGCTATTCAAGTACTCCATAAGGTAGAAATCTCTCAAAAAGCCTGAGCCCCCTCAGGCTGGAGCAAAGGTATTTATATAGACATTAAGTATTTATGCAGCCATTTGTATTTCCAAAGCCCTTTGTAACCATTCATTAGTTCATCCAAATAACTTCCGTGTGAAGTATGTGAGTGCTTTGTTTCCCAGGCAGAGACAGTCAAGTCCAGGGAGGAGACTGACATACCACCTTAGGTCAGCCAAAGAATGACTGTATCTCAGAACAGGTTCCTGAGGGTTTTGTGGAAACTTCTCTTCTTCAAGGCTTTAGAAATAGGTTGGATCCCCTGTTGAAAATCTTTAGTTATGATTTGGTTGTGGCTTATCTGCAGGCAGAGGAACTGAGTAGGTGATTTCAGCTCTTACAGCCCTAGCTTTATATATTCTTGTAAAATTTACACCCACAGAAGCTCTGGAGCAGGCTGGAAATCAGAAGTTAAAACTACTATCTCTAGCTAAGAGATTGAGTCTTGCTAACATGAAATATTATGAAGAGACATTGGGGAAACTGTGTATTTAAAAATGTTTTCTTGGAAATTTTCTCCGATGGCCATGCCAAGGCAGATGTGGGGTACAAACCCCGCATGCATGACTATGTTCATCTCAAAAAGCCCTACTCTGTCACACCCATTGGTTTCCTACTAGTGCGAATTCTACCTCCACTCCTCTCTTAACTACTGTGGGAGCTTGATGCCAAAGATGGCCTCCATTGATTCCTTTCCTGCCCCTCTGCTCACGTGTATGTGTGTGGTCTCTAGCATCTGGTCTGCCTGTGACTGCTTTGACCACTAGACATGAAGAAAGTGACGCTGTGCCAATTCCAGGCCTTGCCTTTAGAAGGACTGGCAACTTGGTCTTATTCTTTCTCTTGGAATCTCACTCTCGGAGGACTCTCTCTTGAAGCCCTGAGCTGCCATGTAAGAAGTTCGGACTCCTCTGCTAGAGAGATACCACATCGAAACATGGAAAAACACTAAGACACCAGACGTGTGAATGAAGAAACTACTTTGGACGTTTGTCCTTGTTAGGCTTCAGATGACTGCATCCCTGGCTCCTATCTGATGGCAATCACACAAGAGACTCCCGGGTTAGACCCCAGCTAAGCCCAGTCAACCCCCAGAACTAGGAAGATAATAAGGAATTGTCATTTTAAGCCACTGTTTTGGAGTGGTTGGAAATAGATAACCAGAACAACCACTTTCAATGTTGTCTTCTCCATTTTCACACAGCTGAGTGAGACAGCTAGAGGCTGGGATGAGCTAGGCCAAGCTAGAAGGATGCAGCTACTGAGAATGGGCAGCATGGTATGGAAGACTAAAGTCAGTCTTGTGCAACCTTGGGAAAGTGATTTAAGCTAAGTTTCAGTTTTCTCATCTGTAAAATGGGACTAATGATATTATCTCAAAGGATTATGAAGATTTAATGAGCTAAAGGATGTAAAGCACCTAACAGCACTAAGACAGGCAGCTTCACAAAAACTACAGCTATTCATATTTGTATTATCATTATAATTGTCACTATTATTATATTGATCATTATAATTATTAGTATTGCTTAAGCATGCTAGACTCCCTTTGAATATCTGCCTAATCCACAAGCCATTGCCGTTTCTTGTAACTGCCCTCAGATTCACCCGAGTGGGCATCCAGAAGACGTTTATGTATGATCCCACCCCTATATCATAGCTAATTGGACTTGAATATCTGCCTAATCCACAAGCCATTGCCGTTTCTTGTAACTGCCCTCAGATTCACTCGAGTGGGCATCCAGAAGACGTTTATGTATGATCCCACCCCTATATCATAGCTAATTGGACTAGAAGGAGACAATTGACTTGAGACAGGCCAGTCAGATTCTTGATCCTTTCAAGTGGGAAATGAGACTGAGAGAAGCCAGTTCGTTTCTGTGAGCAGCTGCAATGAGAGTGGGTGAGAGAGGAATGAAAAGATGCCCAAATTCCACCCTGTGAACCAAGAATAGAGAAAGTCATGTTGGAGGGGGCCAAGTATTTTCTAGAACCCCGATGGCTTTCTAGATTCTGTTTCTTGGCTCTTTCTGACACCCAGTTGTAATCATTCTCTAAGGTGTTATAAGATGGACCTATATCCTGATAACATCATCTCTTTTTCTCTTGAGCTTACTTAAGTTGGTTTTTGTTACGCATCCAAAGAGTCCAAACAAAAGGAGAGGAAGTGAAGGAGAAAGCTTTCACGTGGGATGTCATCAGCAGCCTCCCTGTGACAAAAAGTTGTCAGGGTCCAGCCTGGATCCACTGACGTAGTGCTTAAGCCTTGCCCATCTGTGTTTCTCTATCACCAAGGCTCTGTTCATCATTGCTAGAATGGTCCAATTCCTTTTTGTCTTTTTTACTGACCGATAACAGGATCGCAACCCTCGGTGTTGCGCCCGCACCGCGCTCAGCCAGTGAGCGGGAACCGGTCTCCACATGGGATCTGAACCCTCGGCGGGAGCGCCACCACACTCCCAAGCGGCACACTCTCCAGTGCGCCACCAGGCCGGCCTGGTCCAATTCCTTTTTATTTTTCTTTCTCTTTTCTTTTCTTTCTGTCTATTTTTTTGTAATAGCTCTGTTGAGATATAATTTACATACCATACAATTCACCCAATTAAAGTGTACAATTCAATAGCTTTTAGTATTTTGCAGAGTTGTGCATCTAGCATCACAATCAATTTTAGAATATTTCATCACTCCTAAAATAAACTGCATACTCATTAACAATCACTTTCCACTTTCTGTCCCCCCGCCGCCCCATCCTCACCTCTAATCTACTTTCTACTTTCTGTCTCTATAGATTTGCCTATACTGGACATTTCATATTAGTGGAATTATGCAATATGTGGTCTTTTGTAACCAGTTTTTTTCACTTAGCAGAATATTTTCAAGGTTCATCCATGTTGTAGCATGGATCAGTACTTCATTCATTTTTATTGATGAATGATATTCCATTGTATAGATGTATCATATTTTATTTATCCATTCATCAGTTGATGGACATTTGAGTTGCTTCCACTTTTTGGCTCTTATAATAATGCTATTATGAACTTTTGTATACAAGTGTACTTTCATGTACAAGTGAACTTTTGTGTACATGTGTTTCATGAACATGGATATATGTTCTTCCACTTTTTGGCTCTTATAATAATGCTATTATGAACTTTTGTATACAGGTGTACTTTCATGTACAAGTGAACTTTTGTGTACATGTGTTTCATGAACATGGATATATGTTTTTATTCCTCTTGGGTATGTATCTAGAAATAGAATCACTGAGTCATATGGTAACTCTCTATATAATAATCAGATGGTTTTCCAAAGGCGATGCACCATTATGTATTCTCACTAGCAATGTATCAGTATTCTGATTTCTCCATATCCTTGTCAGCTTTTGTTATTCTCTGTCTTTTTATTATTGCCATGTAATGTGGGTGAAGTGGTATCTCATTGCGGTTTTTATCTTTTATTTTCCTGGTGACTAATAATGTTGTCTAAATTTATTGTCTATTTGTATATGTTCCTTGGAGAAATATCTACTCAGATTCTTTGCCCATTTTTTGATTGGTTTGTTTGTCTTTTTGTTGTTGAGTTGTAAGAATTTCTTATATATTCTAGATACAAATCCCTTAAATATATGATTTACAAATATTTTCTCCCATCAGTGGGTGTCCTTTCACTTTCTTGGAGGTATCCTTTGGAGCAAAAAAGTTTTCATTTTGACATAGTTCACATTACTTTTTCTTTAGTTGCTTGTGCTTTTAAGTGTCATATCTAAGAAACCATTGCCAAAACCAAGGTTATGAAGATTGAGGGACCCCTGTTTTTTTCTAAGAGTTTTATAGTTTTAGCTCTTACATTTAGGTCTTTAATCCATTTTGAATTAATTTTTCTAAATGGTATGAGATAGGGATCCAACTTCATTCTTTCACATGTGGATATTCAGTTTTCCTAACACCACTTGTTGAAAGAACTATTGTTTATCCTGTTGAATTGTTCTGGCACCTTTGTGAAAATAACCAGTTGACCATAATGTGAATGCATATTTTTAGATGCTCAATTCTGTTCCATTGGTCTATATGTCTGTTCCTATGCTGGGACCACTCTATCTTGATTACTGTAGATTTGTAGTAAATTTTGAATTGGGAAGCATAAATCTTTTAACTTTGATCTTCTTTTTCGAGAGTGTTTGGGTATTCTGGGTCCCTTGAATTTCCATATGAATTTTAGGACCAGCTTCTTAATTCTTGCCAAGATTGAACTGGGATTTTGATGCAGATTGTGTTGAATCTGTAGATCAATTTGGAGAGTACTATTACTTAGTATTGCTACTATCTTAACAATAGTAAGTTTTCAGTCTATAAACATTAGATGTCTTTCTATTTATTTAGGACTTCTAAATTTCTTTTAGCAATATTTTATGGTTTTCACAGTATAGTTTTGCATTTCTTTTGTTAAATTAATTTCTAACTACTTATTCTTTTTTGAAGCTATAGTAAATTAAATTTATAATTTTCTTAATTTCATTTTTGAATTGTTCATGGTAAGTGTATAGAAATACAATTGATTTTGTATATGGTTTTTATATCCTGCAACCTTGCGGAGTCTGTTTGTAAGTTGATTACTTAGGATTTTCCATATACAAGATCATAGATCATATCCTCTGCAAATAAAAAGTTTTGCTTTAGTTTTGCTTATTCCTTTCCAGTCTGGATGTCTTTTACTTCTTTTTATTCATTCATTCATTCATTCATTTATTCATTTTTTCCTAATTGCCCTGGCTAGAGCCTCTAGAACAATAGTGAATAGAAGCAATAAATGGATCTTTTACTTCTTTTTATTCATTCATTCATTCATTCATTCATTCATTCATTCATTCATTTTTTCCTAATTGCCCTGGCTAGAGCCTCTAGAACAATAGTGAATAGAAGCAATAAAAACAGACACTCTTGTCTTGTTCATGATCTTGGGGGAAATTATTCAATCTTTCACCATTAAGTATAATGTTAACTGCTGGTTTCCAATGTCTTTTTAGTCACTAAAAATTCTGATTATAATACACAAGTGTCTTAGTCTATATGGGCTGCTATAACAAAATACCTTACACTGGGTAATTTATAAACAACTGAAATTTATTGCTCACAGCTGGGAAGTCCAAGACTGAGGTACCAGCTCATTCAGGTAGTGGGGACTGTTTCTCATAGATGGCACCTTCTACACCTCCTCACATGGTGGAAGGGGTAGGTAGCTTTCTGGGCCTTTTTTATAAGAGCATTCATTAATGACCTAATGGGAACCCTCATGACCTAATCACCTCCCGAAGTTCCCATCTTCTAATATCATAACCTTTGCGATTAGGATTCAACATAATGAATTTGAGGGGGGACACATTCAGACCATAGAAATGAGTATGAGTAAATATTGTCCAATTTTTATAGAGTCTTAAAAAAAAACCTGTTGGCATCCCATCATCCCATATTCCACCATACTTACACAGATGTGTCAGCAGCAGTTTACATTGGTTAGCAGAGAGAAGTACAGTTGACCCTTGAACAATGCTGGGGTTAGAGGTACTGACACGTGCCTCCCACCCCCAACTCCATGCAGCCAAAAACCCACATACCATTTTGACTCCCCCAAAACTTAACTAATTAACTACTACTTAAGTATGTTGTGTACTTCACCTCACCCCCCACCACCCAGTTTCTGCCACTGCACACCCCAAGCCCTGCTGGAAGGTCCCACATTATTACCTATGTAGTACTTAATGACTTAACTACTAACAGCCTATTAATAGCTTACCATTAGATAGGCTACTTAACTGTTTGGTTAAGTGTGTCATGCATTTATGACATACCTAACCTGAAGTTTTCCAATATATTTATTGAAAAAGAAATGCATGTGTAAGCACAGTTCAAACCTGTGTTGCTCAAGGGTTTGCTGGATACTGGAGTGAGTCTCATAATACAGTCCTGGGTGTCCCCTTAACTCTCACTCTGCAAATTGAAGACACCAGCCCTCGCTCCTTCTACCTCTCTGTAAGAACCATGTGAGTAAATATGAAAAGTGCTTTGGAAAATGCAACACCTTATGCAAAGATTATTATTCATTTCTCCTAAACTATCTAAAGCTTTTCTTATGTACTCATAATATTGCTGAAAAAATCAACTCCTTTCCACCCTTTATATGTGTAAATGATGATTCTGCATTATGTCTAATGTAGAAATTTTTTTAAGTTTCCAATCTAGACAAAAGAAAATATTTTTAAAACTAAGTCCACTTATTTTTAATTAAAAACTAGAATTTAGACTAAATCTCTAAACATTTTTCCATATATTTTCAAAAATGAAGTTTTGGACTTAAATCAGGGAAAATATTTTGAAATGATTTTTTCTTAAATATTTTTAGACTTGTGTTATTGCTAGAAATGCGTCAGTTAAAATCTTTGCCCCTCAGTTTTATTATTTGTAAATTGAGGGGATTAAAGAGTATAACTATAAAATACTTTCCAATGATAAAATTTATAATTTTCAGATTCTGTGAAGAAGTCTAAGTAAGATTTTTAAGCTGATATAAAATTTTTCTAAAGACTCATTCAAGTAGCTGTCTGACGTATTATAATGTCTATTTTAAATATTATTTTTGAATTCTCTGTTAAATGGTACTTTTTAACTTTTTCAGAAATTGGCACAATTTTTTTCTTTTGATATAAATAGATTACTTGCTTTCCAACATTCAATTATGCCTATCATAAGAAAACCTTTTCACTTAATGGAATTATATAAACAATATTATATTAATGGAAAACATCATTCTCAGGATTAATCCTATATGATGTTGATGTGCACTTATTTGCATTTGTCTTATAGCACTATGATTTGCAGAGCAACAATCATTCAGTAAATTGGATCTCCCTTGCATATTTGCATAAATTAAGAAACGCCAGCATCACTTTCTCTGAGAAGCCTTCCCTGATTTTCAGCCCAGATTTGATTCCTCTGACATGTGTTCCCACAGCTGCACTCTTTTTCTTCACAGTATTAAGTATCTAATGTGACATTTCTTTGGTCAATGATTATTAATGTTCATCTACCCACTAGGCTAGAGGGCCATTGCTTCCCTAACATTCAGGATGAATGAATAAACGAATCAATGAACTAATGCATCATTACTGGAGTACATTTCTGCTACATTCAACTTATTTCCTCCCACCCCCCAGCACTAATGAAATTCTGTAAGCTCCTTAATGATAGATGCTAATAGGATGAATGAATAAACGAATCAATGAACTAATGCATCATTACTGGAGTACATTTCTGCTACATTCAATTTATTTCCTCCCACCCCCCAGCACTAATGAAATTCTGTAAGCTCCTTAATGATAGATGCTAAATCATATTTCTCTTTGGCTCCAACACAGTTCCTGACACTTGAGAATCAACTGAAGAGAAGGAAAGGAAGAGAGGGGGGAACATGGCTTTAGCTGAAAAAATTTGTCAGAGCCCAAGCCCCGAGGAAGAAGGCCATTTAATATTGGCAGAGTCAGCTAGGGAGTCCTGAGCCACTGCCACGAAAGGATTCATCTGACCTCCAGACTCAGCAAATTTTCACTTCTGCTTCTGTCCAACTTCCTTGCTTCTATCTTGATTTCTAGGAGCCAGCCCAGTTTGGTTTGGGATTTTCTGGCAACACTATCCCCAGACTGTGGTTCCTCTTACCTCTCTACTTTTGGCCCTACCTGCTTACTAGCTAGCCACCTTTCCATGGAGAAGCCTTCCCAGTCTTCCCAGGCTTTAACTCCCTGCTGCCCTCATTGGGCAGTCATTGTTGGCCGAGTAGCCCCCAAGGAAACCCACCTGCCCAAACTTAATTCCTCATTCTAATATGGCTCAAGATAGGGTCCCAATGCTTCCAACTTGTTTGCATGTATAAAAATTAACCCAAATTCTACATTTTATTTTTAAAATCAGCTTAAGCAGAATAATAAGGGTTAGAAAGCGGCCTACTGTGGCCTTGTGCCCACTGAATAGGCTAGATTTACAATGCAAGCTCTGAAGATATTTATTTCTGCCTGAGACTGTTCTTGCAATCCAAGTAATGGCAGGTAGGAAATAGTCAGTTAGGATAACATATTCATTTGCTTATTATCCTAACAAGAGTCATAAAAATTAAAATTCACACTTTAATTTTGAACACATTTTATTTGTCTAAAAATTTTTGTTTGTTTTGTTCTTAGCTTGTTTGTTTGTGGTGGCTGGCCAGTGTGGGGATCTGAACCCTTGACCTTGGTGGCATAACGCCACACTCTACCAACTGAGCTACCTGGCCAGCCCCTAACAATTTTTTTTTATTAAAGTAACAGAATCAATATTATTAAAACAAATTACAAATGTTGTACATTATCATTTAAGACAAATCAAGGAATCACAAAAAATTAACAGTAGTTAATTTGGTGACAAATGATTTGAGTGGAGGAGGGAGAGTAAAGAATCACTTTTTCTTTTATGCCTTTCTTTTCACTATGAAATTTCTAAACATGTACATCTACAACTTTTATTTTTCTTAAATATCAGCAGAGGCTATCTAGGTAAAGATACTATGGAACATATTTTGAATGTCTTCTTTATATTTTTGTATTTAAGAAGCTAATATTCCTTTTAGTAAATAAATAAGGCATAGATTTTTTAAGTTAAGAAAATGACATTTGCAACTTCATGAGAAAAATAAAAAAAAAAAGAAAAAAAATCTTTTCAACAAAAAGACATTTAAAGGAATAGTGAAGTAGTACAACCACCTAGGTATAGATCAAGTCTGTCCTTACCAATTTAAAATGTTTATTCACTGCCTAATGATCAAACATTGGAGACGTAGCTCATAAAACCTCCCACTGAAATCCTGAAAAGGAGTCCCAGGCCTCAGTCAGCACAAAGATCACACGGAGAGAGAGCTGCCTCATTCTCTGGCTCCTCTTGTTTCAGAGAAACAGTTATTTGCCCAACAGTAAGCACCAGACTAAGTGCTTGTTATGTGCTAATAATACAATTATGACTCTGTGGTAGTTCTTGCCCCAAGTCCCTTACAGTCTGATGGAGGAGTAGGATGTGTGTAAAATAAATAATTAAAATATTTGATGCATTCTACATACTTAAAATATTCTATCTTTTTATTGAAACATAATTGATTGTACATATCTGTGGGCAACAGAGTTGAACATCAATACCTGTATGCCATATATGATGCCCAAATCAGATAATTAGTATATTAACATAGTACAATGTAATTGTTTTTCATAGCCTTTCATCAATTCCTCCCTTACCTCCACTTCCCCTTTTCCCACCTCTGGTAACTTCAATTCTATTCTGTCCTTCTGAAAGTTCAAGGTGTGATTGTGATTGTTGTGTCTTTCTTTTTTCCTTTCTTTCTTTTTCTTTACTTAATTTTTAGCTCCCAGGTATGAGTGAGAACATGTGGTAATTCTCTTTCTGTGCCTGGCTTATTTCACTTAACGTAATTTTCTCTAAGTTCATTCATGTTGCTGCAAATGGCAGAATTTCATTCTTTTTTATGGCAGAGTAGTATTCCATTGTGTGAATATACCACATTTTCCTTAACCAGTCATCTGATGATGGACATGTAGGTTAGCTGCAACTCCTGGCTATTGCAAATAGAGGTGCAATAAACATGGGAATGCAGGTGTCCCTTTGACATGATGATTTTCATTCCTTTGGAATTATTTTTGTTGTTGTTGTTCAGAAGTGCTTTGGCTATTCAGGGTCTTTTGTTGTTCCATATGAATGTTAGGATTATATTTCTATTTCTATGAAGAATGTCATTGCTATTTTGATGGGGATTGCACTGAATCTACAGATTGCTTTGGGTAGTATGGACATTTTAACAATGTGAATTCTTCCAATACAAGAGCATGGAATGTCTTTCCATCTTTCTGTGTCTTCTCTAATTTCTTTCAACAGCGATCTGCAGTTCTCATTGTACAGATCTTTCACCTCCAAGATTAAATTGATTGCTAGGTATTTTATTTTTTGGTCACTATTGCAAATGGGCTAGTTTTCTTGGTTTCTTTTTCTGCTAGATTGCTATTGGAGCTTCCTACTGAATAGTTTGCATATTGATTTTGTATCCTGCAACTTTACTGAAACTGTTTATTAACTCAGAGTTTTTTTTTTTTGTTTGTTTGTTTGTTTGTTTTCTTTTTGTCTTTTTCCGTGTCCGGCAACGGATCGCAACCCTCAGTGTTGCCCCCGTACCGGACCGGGGACCGGCAACGGGATTGCAACCCTCGGCGCTGCTCCCGCGCCTCGCTCAGCCAGTGAGCAGGAACCGGTCCGTATGTGGGATCCGAACCCTCGGGCGGGAGCGCCGCCGCGCTTCCCAAGCGGCGCACTATCCAGTGCGCCACCAGGCCAGCCCCTAACTCAGAGTTTTTTTAGAGAGTCTTTAGGTTTTTCTATACAAAGATTCAATTATCTGCAAACAGGGACGATTTGACTTTGTCTTTTCCAATCTGGATGCCATTTATTTCTTTCTCTTCTCTGATTGTTCTGGCTAGTACAACCAATAGTATGTTAAATGGGAGTGGTGAGTGTGGGCATCCTTGTATTGTTCCTGTTCTTAAGGGAAAAGCTGAAAGGTTTTCCTCATTGAAGATGATATTAGAAATGGGTTTGTTGTATATGGCTTTTATTGTATTTAGATACTTACCTTCTATAACTGATTTGCTGAGAGTACTTATATGAAGGGATGTTGAATTTTGTCAAATGCTTTTTCTGCATCTATTGAAACAATCATGTGGTTTTTGTCCTTGATTTTGTTGATGTGGTGTATCACATTTATTGGCTTGTAGATGTTGAACCATCCTTGTATCACAGGACGAATCCCATTCAGTCATGGTGTATAATGTTTTTGATGGGTTACTGTATTCTATTTGCTAATATTTTATTGAGGATTTTGGGCTGGCCCCATGGCGCACTCAGGAAAGCATGGCGCTGGGAGCGCAGCAGCGCTCACACCACAGGTTTGGATCCTATATAGGACTGGCCGGTGTGCTCACTGGCTGAGCGTGGTGCAAGCGACACCACACCAAGGGTTGTGCTCCCCTTACCAGTCACGAAAAAGACAAATATATATATATATATTTTATTGAGGATTTTTATGTCTATATTCATCAAAGATATTGGCCTACAGTTTTCTTTTTTTTATTGTGTCTCTGTCTGGTATTGGTATCAGGTTGATGATGCTAGCCTCTTAGAATGAGTTTGGGAGAATGGTTTCTGTTTCAATTTTTAGGAATAGTTTGAAGTGAATTGGTGTTTATTCCTCTTTGCATGTTTGGTAGAATTCAGCAGTAAAGCCATCTGGTCCTGGGCTTTTCTTTTTGGGAGACTGCTCAATACAGCTTCAATCTCATTGCTTGTTATTGGTCTGTTCAAGATTTTTATTTCTTCTTGGTTCAGACTTGGTAGTTTGTATGTGTCCAGAAATTTATCCACTTCCTCTAGGTTTTCAAATTTTTTGGCAAATAGTTGTTTATAATAGTCTCTAATGATTCTTTGTATTTCTCTGGTATCAATTGTAATGTCTCCTTTTCCATTTCTAGTTTTTGTTATTTGGGTCATCTCTCTTCCTTTTTTAGTTAGCCTAGCTAATGGTTTATCTATTTTGTTTATCTTCTTAAAAAACCAACTTGTTGTTTCATTGATCTTTTGGAATCATTTTTTTCATCTCTATTTCATTTAGTTCTGCTCTTATCTTAATTATTTCTTATCATCTACTAATTTGGGGATTGGATTGTTCTTGTCTTTATAGTTCTTTGAGGCATAGCATTAGGTTGTTTATTTGAAACCTTTCTGTTCTTTTGATGTAAGCTTTTATTGTGATAAACTTCCTTCTTAGTACTGCTTTCGCAGTATCCCACAGGTTTGGGCAAGACGTGTCTTTATTTTCATTAGTTTTGAGAAATTTTTTTTTTTTTGTCTTTTGTCTTTTTCCATGTCCGGCAACGGATCGCAACCCTCAGTGTTGCCCCCGTACCGGACTGGGAACCGGCAACGGGATTGCAACCCTCGGTGTTGCTCCTGCACCTCGCTCAGCCAGTGAGCGGGAACCGGTCTGTATGTGGGATCCGAACCTTCGGGCGGGAGCGCCGCCGCGCTTCCCAAGTGGCGCACTTATCCAGTGCACCACCGGGCCGGCCCTTGAGAAATTTTTTGATTTCCTGTTTAATTTCTTCTTAGATCCACATGTTGTTCAGGAACGTGTTTTTTAATTTTCATGTGTTTTTATAGTGTCAACAGTTTCACTTGTTATCAATTTCTAGTTTTAATCCATTGTGTTCTGAAAAGCTACTTGAAATGATTTCAATTTTTTAGATTTGTCGATATTTGATTTGTGACCTAACATGTCATTTATCCACCAGAATGTTCCACGTGCTGAGAAGAAGAATTTATATTCTGTGGTTGATGCATGAAATGTTCTGTAGCTATCTGCCAAGTCCAGTTGGTCTAAAGTATGACTTAAATCTTGTGGTTCTCTGTTGGTTTGTTGCCTAGATGATCTGTCCAATGTTTTGAGAGGGGTGTTCAGTTCCCCAACTATTATTGTATTTGGGTTTATTTATTTCCTAGATCTAATAGATTTTGCTTTATGTATCCAGGTGCTCTGATGTTAGGTGCATATATATTTATGATTGTTATGTCTTCTTGCTGGATAGATCCCTTTATCATTATGTAATGGCCTTCTTTGTCTCTTTTTATAGTTTTTGGTTTAAAGTCTACTTTATATGCTATAAGAATAGCTACTCCTGCTTGTTTTTGACTTCCATTTGCATGGTACATCTTTTTCCATTCCTTCACTCTTAGTCTGTGTGTGTCTTTACAGGTTAGGTGAGTCTCTTGAAGACAGCATATAATTGGGTATAGCTTTTTAATACAATCAGCCAGTCTATGTCTTTTGAGTGTGAAATTTAATCCATTTACATTTAGGATTGTTATTGAAAGGTATCGTCTTACTCCTGGCATTTTATCGATTTTCATTTGGATGTTTTAAATATCTTTGTTTCTTTCTTTCCCTTTATTGTTTGTCTCTGGTGTTTGCTGGTTTGGGGAGGTGGTAAGATACAATTTCTTTCTCTTTCTTGTTTACACTTTTGTTCTACCAGTGAGTTTTATTCTTTCTTGTATATTCATAGTAGTGATTATAATTTTTTTGATTCCAGATGCAGGACTCCCTTGAGGATTTCTTGTAGGGCTGGTTGTGTGGTGGTGAACTCCTGCAGTTTTTTGTTTGTTTGTTTCATCTCAGAAATACACTATTTCTCCTTCATTTCTGAAGAGTAGGCTTGCTGGGCATAGTATTCCTGGTTGGCAGATTTTTCTTTCAGTATTTGAATATATCGTCTCATTCTCTTCTGGCCTGTAGAGTTTCTGTTGAGAAGTCTGCTGTTAGTCTGATAGGGACTCCCTTATAGGTGACTTGACATTTTCCTCTTGCTGTTTGACTGTAATGTGACTCAGAGATGACCTTTTGGAATTGAATTTGTTTGGGGATCTTTGAGCCTCCTGAATTTGAAGGTCTGTATCTTTCCCTATACCTGGGAAGTTTTATGCTATTTTCTTGAATATGTTCTCAATGCCTTTTCCTTTCTCCTCTCCTTCAGGAATACCCATGATTCAGATGTTTGTGTGTTTAAGGTTGTCTGCTATCTCTCTTAGATTTTCTTCATTTTTTAAAATTCTTTTTTCTTTTTTGTCCTCCTGAGTTTTTTCAAAGAGACTGTCTTCATGATCAGAAATCCTTTCTTTTGCTTGTTTTAGCCTGCTGCTTAAGCTCTCAGTTGTGTTTTTACTTTGTTGAATGACTCCTTCAGTTCCATGAATTCTGCTACATTCATTTTTAAAGTATGAATCTCTTTATAAATTTCCTCCTTCATATCCTAGATAGTTTTTTTCTGTTTGTTGTGTTATCTAACTTTGTCTACTTCTATCTCATTGAATTTCTTTAAGATTTTTACTCTTAATTCCCTTTCAGTCATTTCAAGGGTTTCCTGTTGTATGGGGTCTGGCACTTGAGAGTTATTGTATTTCTTTGGTGGACTCAAGTTTTCTTGTTTTTTCATATTTCTAGTGTATCTACATTGATGTCTGGTCATCTGGTAGAGCAGTTGCTTCTCCTATTATTCTCCTTCAATGGACTCCTCTGTTTACTTTCCTTGTATTAATGCAGTTGAGTGTTCAGTGGTCCACCTGCCCAGTGGCAGTGGCTGATGTGGCTGTTGCTGTGGTAGCAGGCCACCCTTGTAGTGGTGGTGGCTGTGGTGGTGGCTTTGGTGGCTTGCCCGTGTGGCAGTGATGACTCCAGTGGTGGAAGGCTGCTTGCATAATAATGGTGGCAGCCTGGCAGCACTGGTGGTGGCAGCAACTGTTGCTGTGGTGGTTGCAGCAGCTGCCTACTTTGCTGCAGTGTCTGTAGCAGTGGCCCACACAGCCACAGTGTCTGCATGGCAGTGTGTTCCTTCTCAGCAGTGGCAGAGGCATTGGCAGATTCAACTGCTTCCCTCACATGTGCAGTGTCCACAGCAGCGGCAGGGTTACCCCATGCTGGCAGCAGCACCAGCAGCTACAACTGCCTCCCTTGTGTCTGCAGTGTCTGCAGTGTCAATGGGGTTACCTCATCGTGGCAGCAGCAGCACTGGTGGCTGAAAATGCCTCCCTCACATCTATGGAGTCCATGGCTATGGCTACAGGCCACTTGCAGGACTGCTGCTCTGCAGGGAACTGCTCTGCAATGAACAACAGTTCTGGGACCACACAATGGCTCCAGCGACTGCAGCAGTGGTGGCAGTGTGCCCATTTCAATCTTCTTCTGTGAGAGGAATATGCCGTGGGCACCTCTAGTCTGCCATTTTCCTGAAAGTTCCTTCTATACTTAAAATATTCTAAGTACAACACATGCCATAAGTGCTCAGAGGAAGAAAGAGCTGACTTTAGAATAAGAGAATAGAAGACCTTTCATGGAAAAGATAATGTTGCCAAACTTCTTATGAGGCTGAAAATCAAACTACTTAACAAGGAAATAGTTCAAAATGTACTACCATAACAGCATTATGTTCAAAATCTTCACCATACTGGCCTCAAGGTCTGTTTCCAACTTCATCTCCTACTGCATGTGCCCATAAATACTATGATCCCACCATGTGAAAATCCAAGAAAACTTACAGCCAGATAAAAAAAAAATGAGTTCTAGTGGTCTACAGTAGTGCTAGGTGTCTATAAGCAACAATAATTTATTTTATGTTTTCATATGGCTAGAAGAGAAGCACTCAAATGCTCTCATCCTGAAGTAATAACAAATTTGGGGGATGAGAGATATGCTAATTACCTTGATTTGTCGCCACACATTGTATACATGTATTGAAATATAACTCTCTACCTAATAAATATGTATGATTTTTATGTATCAATTTTAAAAGTTAAAATAAAATAAGATAATGCTGTAATAAAAAAAAAAAGAAAGAAAGTCCAAGCATTACCAAACATGCCACACATTTTCATGGGATTCTTTTTCTGGGGCTCTTGCCTATGGATTGAATGTCCTTCTTTTTTCAGTCTGTCAGCAAAACAACCTCAACCCATATCTACTCCCTCTTTCTCACCACTGCCATGACATAGACTCTCTTTTTACTCCACTTGCTAATCAGGTTCAAAGATTCTCTTGGAACAAGGAGCCCCTCGTTGTATGGATGTGAAAACTGGAGCCCCGAGAGACACTCAGGTCCCATTCCCAGACAGACCATGGTTCTTGCTGCTCCTTCAAAACCTAAGAAGGAGCTGATAACCAGTCATTGTAATTGCTGTCCTCACATTGTTACCTCCACATCCTGTGCAACTACCCTCTGGGTGCTCTTTACAGCAATATAGAGTCCCCTGAAAAAGAAGGCAGCAGATTCTATGGCAGACAGTCAAGAATCTGAGATCTCCTTTTCAGACATGCTCATGTGAGCACATGTAAATGTACCAAATTAATCTGTAAGCCACCAGGATAATTAATTATAATGCATGAATAAAATAACATAGATATTTATAATAAAAATGAGTAAACAAGGCTATTGTTGAATCAATATAAAATCTAGACTATGCACAACACATTGAAAGAAATAAGAAATGATCATTTCTGCATATGCATCAGGTTCATGTGAGCTGAGTGGCAAATCTTACTGACTGTCACCCAGTACACACTGTTATGGTTTTTACCTCTCCTTCCTCCAACATAATACCATTTTTAAAAAAGGACACTTTTTTTTGATTTCCACAGAAAAGATAGACTTTAAGATCATTTTGCACATGTGAACAGCTGAGTAGAATATTAGTGTTAAACTATCAGAAAGTCTTTAACCTTTTTTATCAGACTTTGCATGGATTTATTACATCAGGGTACCCAGGAGTGGTATTTCACTATTTGTCAAGGGGGTTGCTTGGCACCTTATTATGTCCATGCACTTGCTTGTTATTAAATGAACATAAGATAAAGTGAGAATGATTGAAACTTAGCCTCTCAAAAACTATCTAACATTTCATTCCAGTTACAGAAATCATTTGAATGTGTGGTTAGGAAAATAAATGTAAATTTTTAATAGCATCTCAATTTTGCAAAGCACTTCACTGTTTATGAAATACTTTCACAAATGTTATTTCAATTTGATTAACACAACAACCTTATAAGGTAGGGAGAGTAGGATTCCCTCCAATATTACTTGTGTGTGTGTGTGTGCTTGTATAGTGATTGCCTCAATTTACACAGCTAAGAAAGTGGTAAAGCCAACTGAAACTTCGTTAAGCCAAGTTTGTTTCCACATGTGGTTTACCTTTCTAATGGCCATGAGGGATTTTAGAAATCATCTAATCTAAGTCCTACATGTCATAGATGAAGAAACTGAGCCCCATATAGTTGCAAGGACTAATCTAATATTACTGACCAGTTAGTAGAAAAGTCCTAGAAACCAGTCTCCTGCCTTTTGTTGAGAACATTTTTTCACTATATCATAGTAACTGAAGTTGAGAGCAACATATTATGAGAGAAAGTGGAGAATGTTGCTAATTTGGTTATTCATTGCCTTAAATTTCTGCCCCAGCGACAAGTGTTTGCACATGAACATGTGTTTCACACCCGGTCCCATAGTGTCTTGTTGGACTTCTACTAATGATGCTAAACATGCAAGTGTGTTGGGAGAGAAATAGCCATCACAGCAATCAGCATCACTCCACCCACCAGCCCCATGAAATTCTAGGCCCCAGCAGCACCTCCACAGCCCTACAGTAATGCAGAGGGGGCCTCGGCTAGAAGAGGTATGGCAAGAAGAAGATGACAAGGCTGGGAGGAGGTGAAAAAACAAAAAGCATTTGTCTCGGCTGTGCTTGGAGATCTCACATCTCTACCCAAAGCTGAACGCCCACATGAGCACTGCTCTTCAGAAAATGCGCCTGGGCTCACCACCCCCACCACAACTCCTCTGCTCCCCAGTTAAATTTACATTCTTGTCCAGTACTGTGGGAAAGAGACCGCAGCCTATCCCATCTGACCAGATGGGTTGAGAGTCTCTGTCAACACCAATACTATTTTGTACCACTGACAAAAATACTTTCAACATTATTCTTAGGAATTTTTATTATAGAAGTAAAATTCTGAAAACTTAATAAAGAGTTTCTTTAAAGTTATTGGCCATTTTTCTCTTTAAAAAAAGTCTTAACCACTATTCTGTGTAGCGGTAGAGAAAATGGGCTTTGGATCTAGACAACCCTGAATTTAAGCCCTAACTCTTCCATTTATTAGCTATGGGATCTTAGGCAAGATCTTGGACTTCACTAAACCTCATCATCTATGAACTAACACATGCCTTTCAAGATTATCATGAGGATGAAATAAGACTGTATATATAAAGCTATTAGCATAGAGCCTGACATTCAATGAACACTGAGAAATAATAACTATTGTGTTTTTTTCTGTGAAGAGTGATATGATGATCTCTGGTTTTTCAAATATAATGACTGAGACTAAATATGCACATTTGGTAGTTAACTGGCATTTATTTGTTTGTCGTTTGTTTGTTTTTCATTTGGCAAACACTGAAAACCTGTCATGTACTAAATCATATATTTGCTACAATGATGATTGAAACTGCTTCCACCATCGATGGGTTCACAGACTAATGGAGATTTAGTTCAATTATATACATTGCTAACAAATTTTTTGTGCATTACTTGTATGCCTTATAAATGTCTACCTCCTCCCCTACTGCAAAATTGCTAACAGCAGAGAGTATGTCTTACTTGCTCAGCATCACTGTACCTATTTAACACAATATCTGGCACTTAGTCAGAACTCAATAGGTATGTATTAAATTTGACTTAAATTAAATGGAATCATTGTTCCTAGGAAACACTGGTATATCTGATTTCAAAATTTAGGTGATACTTTGGATCCATATAAATTTTTTAAGACTCCTAATCGTATGTTATCTCATTTATTCAAATGAATACTTCTTTAAGAAAAATAGGAGTTAATATTATTATTCAACTACATATATATGAACTATATAAACTATATGAACTATTATATATATATATATATATATATATATATATAACTAAACCGATACATTTAAGTTCATAATGTAGAATAACATAAAACTTCTTTGTAGGGTATTTGAGTGTCCAGATATTATAATGGCATACTGACCATCAACCAAATAACATTTCAAACTGAGTATGACAACTGTCACCTACTGATAACCTAATTTGATTCTACTGACTTACCTGGCCAGGAGGAGTATTTTACCCTTCAAAATTACCTGGATATCTGCAATCTATGGATGCCACTGTAAAGGATGATTTCCCCAAGTGGGACTGGTGGATTATTCAACAAAGAACTGTTCTTGGCCATGAACTATCCCTCAGTTCTATAGGGGTCATGATCTTTTAAGGACTCTTCCTCTCCTCCCGCTGCCCCAATACCAGAGACTGGTGTAATTTCTGCCAAAAAATTCTGTGGCCAAGAGACTATGAGATAATATTCAATGTTAAAGCTACGGGTCCATCACATGACTCTTACGAAGGGGACTCACCCTCCATGACGAATGTTGCCTGGTTGACGATGGCCAGCAGTTACCACATACGTGCTCTCATACATTCTCTACCATACCAAACAAAGAAAAAAGGATGAGAAATTAAAATCCATTGATAAAAGAATAAAATTCCACTAGGTACCCAGAGCCTCTACCAATTGATTTCAAGTATGTGCTGCCTGATTGCTTCTCACCTTATTTATATGCAGAAATCTCAACTTCAACTGGTGTTAGTGGCAATCTTATTAGCATGACTGTGTCCTCTGTTAGTGACTGTCTCTGTTCACTGTGCATCTAAGACATTTTGTGCAGCATGAGACTGAGGAAATGATCTCATTGATTCTGGCGACATCCCAAATATTTGCCACTCTCATTGTGGGTGGTATGACAAATAGACATACACACATTCTGGTTACCTGGGAAAACAGCTCCAGGAAAAAAATCCACAGCTGAATGTTAATTTTCATAATAAGAGAAATATGCAAGCAAGACATGGAGAGAGAGAATAATGTCAAATCCCACAAAATGAAGGCCTTCCCTTTGAGAGATTAGGCATTTGATTCCAAAAAATTCTGATTTCTGGTTCTCTGCTGTTTGTCCCAGAGTGAGGGCTTAAATTCAACCTGAAGATTTGGGGCTCAGCAACAGACTGATAAGGGATTTCTAGTTCTTTACATTAATTGTGACAACTAAAGTAGAAAAATAAATTTGTAAACCTTTGTGTTTATATTATATTCAATCATGCACAAACAAGTGCTGCACCTTTGTGTTTATTCTGTATTATATTCAAGTGCAAAGAAGTGTTACACTGGGTTGCTCTTTAAAAAAAACATGTGCTTCAGGGGAACAGAAGATAGGAACAGGAGACTGGGTAAGCATTATACAGCAGAGGAATAGAAAACCTTGAAGCAAAGAACAAGTCAAATGCTTAATCCATCTGAGAGCTGGTAGGGTTTTCAGGATGCTTTATTTGAACTGCATGTGAAGTGTGAAGTTTAGCAAGGTTTAGCAAAACTATGATAAATCCCTGTTGTTATTTTATTCATAATTTTGAACTGCTAAATAACTCTAGTATGGAATTAAAAATCAAAACCTGTGCTGAAGTTCAATATAAAGTAATGGTAAGAGGCTATCTTTCTCAAAACGGACTGTACCTTATCAAAAATAATTCTGATTTTTTTAAAAAATGCAATAAACATTTTAGTTTACCTGACTTGTTTTATGAGTTAGGGAATGAGTCCTTCATTGATTCCAATAATTTTAATTAATTCTAATAAACATTAATTAAATATTGGATATCTCTTTTTTAGGTGCTTCAAGACACAGAAATGTGACCTCCTACAGAGCAAGAACAGGGTCTTGTTTATTTAGTTAAGGAATAAAAATAGAGAGAAACTAAATTACCACTCATGATATAGTGGAAGAAATGTAGGAAAACAAATTGCTATGCTATTCAAAGCAGGGAAAATCACCACTACTTGTGAAGACCAAAATAGGCATCGGTGAAGAGGCAGCACTTACATGGGTCCTGAGGGTGAGGATTTGATGGACACCAGGCTATTTAGGAATTTAACAAGAAGAGAAATAAAAGAACATGCTGACTAAAGCATAGATTCAGGGCCTGAATTCCAATTCTGACTCTACTGTCAATCAGTTGTGTGATTCAGAGTAAGTCATCTAAACTCTCACTTTGACTTCTTTATCGTAAAATGGAGCTAGTAAAAATACACACCTCTTAGAATTGTTGTAATAATAAAATGAATTAATATACAAAGTGCTTGGATTATTGCCTGGAACATAGAAAGTCCTGTTAAAGAATCAGCTACTATTATTCTGTGTAGAGCAAAGGCATGGTTGAAAAAAAACATATATAGGATAATAACTGCCTGGAGTGGAGGGTATGAACAGGGGAGTAATAAAAGACAAAACCAGAATAATAAATCAATAGTCCATTACAGAAAGCAGGAAGTAGGGAGACAATGAAGCTTGGTTTTGCTTTTGTTTTTAATCTGGGGCCAGTTTAAATTAGAGGCACACCTTAGGAAGATTAATCTGGCTATGGTGCAAAGGATGCATTGGTGGTGGGAAAGACAAGATGTGAAGAAAGGCTGTTGCAGAAAGAATACCAGAAGTAGTATAGGACTTAACTAGGATAGCAGCAGTAAAAATGGAAAATAGAAAGCATTCTCTCACCTGTCTGTGATAAAAATTAAATCACTGAGGTATCAGGGAGAATTTTTTTTTAAAGTTACTGATGACTATTTCAAGTTTAAGAGATTATGATGTCATTAAATAAAATAGAAAAGTCAGGATAAGACACTCTTATGGAGTGTCAATGAGCAGCTTGCCTCTGGATCTGATGAGTTTAAGGTGTCTAGAGGACATCCTATAGTCACTTAAAACTGTGTCCGAAGATAACAATCTGGAGTTATCTGTATAGAGATAACAGTTGAAAAAACAAGAATATAGAAGACCTCTGGGAAAGAGGAAGAGAGAAAGAAAAATGACTCCAAGAATGAAACCTTAGGAAATCCCATTGTGAAAAGAACACAAACAACTAGAAAGAAGGCAGAGGCCAATGGCATGAGAAGTGGACAAGGTCACATGTGGAATCACCCAGGCTAAATGAACATCAGTTCTCTATCACCTTCTTACTTCCTGTGGGAAAAACCCCACACAACTGAAATTCCATACCTGTAAGAGAAAGAGCATATTCTTCCTTAAGTCACTACACTTTTCATGACTTTTTGTCACTGCAGAGGAGTCATAAATACCCTCCTTGAATGCAGGACTTGGTCTCAAGTTCAAACTCTGAGCCTATGAAAACTAATTTCTAGAAGCATCTCTCGTGTTCCTATGTAGGGACATAGAGATCATTAGCTCTACTCTGACTTAAGTTTATTACAAATAATAACAGTGATGCTAACAACATCTAGAGAGATAACTATCTACCCCTTGTGTGTATCTCCTCTTACAGTCACTGCGTAGGTTAATCTTCTGCCCTTTTGATATGAGGAATATTCCCGTATCCCCAAAGTAGAATCTGTAGAATTAAAGGAACATGAAACTGATAAAATCCTTTTCTTTTTTTTTTTTTTTTCCTTTTTTGTCTTTTTTCGTGTCCGGCAACGGATCGCAACCCTCAGTGTCGCGCCCGTACCAGACAGGGACCGGCAACGGGATCGCAACCCTCGGCGCTGCGCCCGCACCTCGCCCAGCCAGTGAGCGGGAACCAGTCTGTATGTGGGATCCGAACCCTCGGCGGGAGCGCCGCCGTGCTCCCAAGCGGCGCACTGTAGCAGTGCGCCACCGGGCCGGCCCGGAACATGAAACTGATAAAATCCTTTTCTTCACAGACATCAGATTGTGTATGTCACCCCCAAACTGGCATTGGTAACCCCTTCGTTCTCTCCGTTTCCCTTCCTCCACATATGCAACTTTCTTCCTAACACTGAAATGGATCCCATTGCTTGGGCTTCCCACTAACCTCACTCCAGATCCTACAAATGCCATCCCAGGCCACTGGTTCTCATTGTTCTATTACCTGTGGCATCTCTGAAGCACTCAGCCCACAGCCCTAGAACTTATGCTGAAATAACCATAACTCTTATCTTTTTTTCCTTTCCTTTTCTCCTTTTTACCATCAGAAGGAAATTTTTCATTTTAATGTGCCCCTTGGATCATGTGATAAACCTTCCTGTGCCCTTTGATCAATCCCTATTTGTGTGATTTTTTAATTTACTTTTCTATTTTTCCTCTTTAATTTTTATTTACCTAGAATTTATCAAGAATCTATTTTAGTAGACATTTACTGTTTTTACATCTGCTTATTCTCATTTGGGTTGGGCCCCCCAATTTTGCTTTGAAAGGATAGAATATGTGACCTAGACATGAGGCAACCATAGCATTTCATGACCTAGAACCATAATCACTAACACAGGGATGAATAAAAGAACAATTCAGGCCAAAGAGAGGGGATCCAAGAAATTGTGTGGGAGCTACAAAGAAGAGTCTCTTTTCTTAGGGCTGGGTGCTATGATGATGAGTCTGAAGTTTCTTGGGGTCACCCCTGAGATTTTCAGGTCAATCAACCAATAATCCCTTAAAAATGAATGCTATGGGTCAAATATGTCCCCTAAAATTTCATGTATTGGAAATTTGACCTCCATTTTAACAGTGTTAAGAGGGTAGGAAATCCAATTATGGTATTTGAGGGGGTGGGGCTTTTAAGAGGTGCTTAGGTTATGAGGACTTTCCTTCATGAATGGATTGATCATTCATGGTGTAATAGGTATGATTCTGATGGCTTTATAAGGACAGAGAGTAAGAAGGTTAGCTCATTCTTGCTCAGCCCATTCTCACCATGTGACACCCTGAGTTGCTGTAGGGAGTCACCCAACCAGGAAGAAGGCCCTCCCCGGATGTGTTCCCTGGACCTTGAACTTTCCAACCTCCAAACTATAAGAAATGAATTCTATTACTTTATAAATTACCCAGTTTCAGGTATTCTGTTATAAGAAACAGAAAATGGACTAATATAATGAATCCAGTTCAAGTTGGTTTTCTGCCACTTAAAACCATGTGTCCTACTGATATATCTACTATGTGTCAAGTATCATCTCAGGTACTAGAGAAATATGAGGATACTTCAAAAACTTTGTGGAAAAATAGAATTAAAAGATAGTACAAATGTTTTCATGAACTTTTTGAAGTACCCTCAGAGAAATGAAATAAGACATATTTATGCCCACAAGGAGCTCACAATGTAGTGGATAAAATAGACATATGTAAATATCACACAAATTACTAAAAAGCAAGGATGAAAAGGTGCCTTGGATTCCAAGGTTTAAAGAATTAGTTCAATTACTACATTTTCCAGATGAAGAGGTTGGGGTATATTCACATGCAAGGGGGTTTTTCCAATTTGGTACATCAAAAATATAAAAATAAACAAATAAACCCCAAACTGGATAAGAGAGTGGATAAACTGTAATATAATCAAAGGACAGACTATAATTCAGTCGAGAATTCAAAACTATGTAGATAACACTCAATGAAAAAAATAGGTCACAGAGGAATACATACAACATGACACTATATAAAGTTCAAAAACAAGCAAACTCTAAAATAAGTAAATTATGAATAAATGTATATATGTACTAAAACTTTTTTAATGCCTTATTCAGGATAGTGGTTACCTCAGTGAAGGGTGGGTAGCAACCAGGGGTTTACAATCCACAAGTGACCTAAAGGAAGCCTCAATGATATTAGTAATATTTCATTTTTGCTGAAGTTAAATGGTGGCCCCTCTTGGTTGTCCAGTTTATAGTTATGTTTTATAACTTATACATATATTACATATATATTTCATGTGCAAATATTGTTTAAAATATACCTTAGGGGGCCGGCCCGGTGGCACACTGCTACAGTGCACCGCTTGGGAGTGTGGTGGCGCTCC
>NW_007733934.1:48645-51484 GCF_000696425.1 Galeopterus variegatus
ATCCGTTGCCGGACACGAAAAAAGACAAAAAGGAAAAAATATATATATACTTTAAAAAAATATCTCCCAAACACACTGACTTCCCCATATTTATTTTCCACATTTGTAATTTTAAAACCTGTCACTAGACATGTTGACCCAAATACTACTAGGATTTTTAACAAGTCTTACTATGATTTATTACATGAATCCCTTTTCTAGATGTATGCAACTACTCAAGAAGTAGAGAACAGCTAAGTTCAATGAACATATTTCCTTCTAGGTCTCATATTTCTACAGTGTGATTTATATTTTCAAGGTGATTCAATTTTGAATACTAAGAAGATGACCCAGAAAATCACATTTACACTACTAATCTAAATGTACATACAAACATCCCCCAAACACATCCATTAGTTCCAAAATCCCTCCAATAAAAACGAGAGTAATGATTTGATGACAGCCACAGCTGCAGTTGTGTTGGACTCCTGGGTTTGTTTCATTTGAGTTTAATTACTTCTAATGAAACCTCTCCCTCTGTTGGCCCTAACTAAGGTGTAGGACCACTTGAGCTGTGCTGGCAGGTCTCAACTTGTAAGTACAAGTGGCCTCTTTAGCTCACAGGCGTGCTGCCTTACACCTGGTACAGGCAGAAAGAGAGAGATTAGGATCTGTGGGTGTAGCTCAGTTGTATCTGTCAACATCAGTCAATACCAAGCTGTGGGAACAATTGTCAAAAATGTAGGATCAGGTCCCGCTCACAAATTAGCTTTTCATCCCATTCAATTGTTACCAAGTACCTACCACATACAAGGCACTCAACCAGGTGTTTGTAGTGATGAAAAGGATGAGACCCAGTTCCCACTTGGAGGAATTATTCCCGAGGTATATGTCAGACTTCTGGTTCTCAAACTGAAGTCTGCATCAGAATCACCTGAAGGTCTTGTTAAAAGACAGTCTCGCCATCAGAGTTCCTGATTCAATAGCTCTGGAGTGGGGCTCAAGAATTTGCCTTTCTAACATGTTCCCAAGTGATGCTGATGCTCTAAGTCCAGGGACCACATGGGAGAACCAATGTGATAGATTGTTTCAGAGGTCCAGGAATTCCTCCAGGTGTTAGCACACTTGATAAATGGCCATTGAAAAATTGACTTGAAAGAGTTTTTCTTTCATACATATAGCAAACATATTTTAATATTATTGGAACTATTAATTGTAACAGTAATGATAATTGACAACACTTAGTGAGTCTTTATTACATGCCAAGCAGTGCTAACTGCTTTATGTGCATTGCTTCAGTGGATCCTCACAGAAATAGGTTGCAATTAGGTTGCTATTATCATCTCCATTTTACAAATGAGGAAACTAAGAGAGATTTTAAAGAATTTGCCCTAGACCAAGGTTTCTCAGTCTAAGCACCTGACATTTTAGGCTGGATACTTCTTTATTGGGGGAGGGGGGTGTCCTATGCACTGTAGGATGTTTAGCAGCATCCCTGGCCTCTACCCATTAGATTCCAGAAGCAACTCCTCCTCGGTAGTGACAACCCAAAATGTCTCCAGACATTGCCAGTTGTCCACATTTCCAGTTGAGAACCACTGCCCTAGATAGACACAGAGCTGAGCAAGTGCCTAGCCATTTAGTATCCTCAATCTGCCAGGAGGTCGTATGTATTTTTATTTCAGAAGCACAGAATGTTAAAGCTGAGAAGAATGTTAGAGATTATCTGAATGTATTCACTCATTTTCAGATAAGGAACATATAGCTCACAGAGGTATTACAGCCCAAGATAGTACAGCACTGGGCCAGGAACCAGGAGGAATTCAGATCAATACCGACTATCTTCTACAAGGCATAAACTTTTTCTCATTTTCCTGCCCCATTTATTCTCAAGAAATATTCCCAGCCCATGTGCACTCATGACAAGTGTGTTTTACTCTCTGCCAGCAAACACTCAAAAAGCAAATGGTCTGGCTCCTTCTTGTTGCGTGCCACAGAATGGATGAGAAAACGTATTGGGATCCCTGAGGAAATTTTGTAAAAAGGCAGGTCCAAACGGAACAAATTGATGGGAAATGAAGATGCTCATATAAACCTGCCTGAGTCTGCCTTTCAAAAAGACAGCTCTGTCAGTAACAATACTGAGTTTGCCCAATATGAAGAAATGTAATCATATACAGTTACAAAACCTATAAATGTTAGCAAGTTAAATCACTCATCCAAGTAGTTTTCCCTGTCCAGAGTGCAAACTGCAATAATTGGATAAAGACATTGGCACTATTTTAACCTGTCATGTTAAATATCTGTATTTTGTAACTCATCTTGATAGCTAATTTTCATGGAAGTATGTGTTAATTGAGCAAAAAAGACATCTTTAAGATGGTTATCATAAGATAATCACACCCTAGGGCATTGCGAGGCAAGAGGTACTGCTCTGGATCTGCGATTCTCCAAGGATGTGATTATCACATGATAGCTGCCACACCTCCTGAAGTGCTGCCTCTCTGGGCTGCCTCTTTCTGACTCAGGTGGCTGGTATCAAGTCCCTCGCTTCTCACAACGTCACATTCATCGCTTCCCAGGATGTTGTGTGTTTTCTCAAAAATAATACCTTGGGGCAAGACACAGTCAGGAAAATAGTGCCCTTCAGAACAAGATGATCACACGGAAAATTAAGCTTGGTTTTCTGGAAAATACACAGACACACACACACATACACACACACACACACCTATTTCAGTGACCATCCTTTACGAACCCCCAATGAACACTCTTATTCTACATGCCTTTATTCCTCTTAACATTCAACAAGTCATTGCCATCCAGGTAGCCTCTGCTTATAAAGTCTATCCCTTTTCAA
>NW_007733934.1:51591-71408 GCF_000696425.1 Galeopterus variegatus
AATTAAGCTTGGTTTTCTGGAAAATACACAGACACACACACACATACACACACACACACACACACACACCTATTTCAGTGACCATCCTTTACGAACCCCCAATGAACACTCTTATTCTACATGCCTTTATTCCTCCTAACATTCAACAAGTCATTGCCATCCAGGTAGCCTCTGCTTATAAAGTCTATCCCTTTTCAAATGAAAAACCTGTTTAATTTCTACCTAGCCATATATTGCCCATGCTCCTAGCTGAGTATCAGGGACTTTATTTCCATACAAAGACTCTTGCTTAACACAATACATTTTTCCTGTTCTAAAAACATGATGCAAAAGACAATTTGATGGACTAAATTAAATATATTAATGTTGAAGATGACCCTTATTCAGTTATGACAATTAACTCCCACAACCAGCCAGTTTGTACACAAGAGATTTCAAGGTGTTAGCAGATTGTTTGGTTGTACATTCCAAGGAGTAGCAACAGAAGTTCTGTTCCACTGACAGCAACTCTAGCCTTAGGAGTTCTAAAACTAACATATAAGCCACAGCAATATTACTTAAAGGTGGCACTGCAGAAATCAATATGGAATGAAAACTATATTTTCTTAATCTGTTATTTAAGCCTTTCATTTTTTCAAATGAAGAGTTGCTATTATTGTAATATTTACTTTTTAATACATAAACTGTGAAATAATAGCAAAAACACTTGAAAAGTAGACAGAAGATAAGAGGGAAAACTCCCTATCAACAGTATCCCGGATTTAAAAAAAAAAAAAATGAAGCACTTTAAAGCTGTTCTTAAAACTTCAGTAAGAAAAAAGGAAGGAGATTGTCAATCCTCAGTAATGTATAAGGATTGAGGTGCTGGATGCATTCTCCTGCTTTGAGTGCATGAAGTCCTCTTTGTTTCGGGTTTCCTTAGCAACCCTTCTCGAAATGTGTACAGGAAGAACAGGTCCTAAATGGAGCCTGGTCTGAAGTGGGCCTTGAAAAAAAAAAAAGAGTCTAAGTTCCTTATTTTTTTTATCTCTTCAAAAATGCGAGTGTGTAATGAAGGATACACAAGAAAGAAGAACACATCTTTTCCACTGTCACGGCTACCTATGTGAGAGTGAGGGAGAGCAACGATTTTTGAGAGGCTGTGTGGTTTTTCTGGCTATGGTACATCTAAGGAGACAGGGACTTCCTAGAAAGTTCTCTTTTAACAATCATTTTCATCTCAGAACTACCTCAATAGCCAAATATAAGTGGGAGTTATTTGCTTTTGGTGATGCTCTAACTCCAAGTGATTTTTCTTCATAGGAAATTTTCATGATGTCATCCTCAAGGATAAAAGCTTATTGGAATTGTTAACAATTGACTTCCTCATTCATAAAAGTAATGTCTTGTTTAATTGTTGTCTACGGTGGTGGCCCCCACTTCCTAACCTCCCATTCAGACTTTACATCTGTTGGCCACTGCCACTGTTACCATAGCTGCCAGCACCAGACCGATGACCTCTGCTGCCTCAGTTGATGTCTTTCTTAAAACATTCTTCTAACTTGGCTGTGTGACTGCTGTTTTCCCTTCTTCTGTTTTCTCATTTTTGCTGGTAGGGCTGGGACTAAGGAAAAGCAAGTGAGAAATGACATCTTAGTGCAATATTTTTTTAAAAAAAATTTAAAATCAAATGCAAATAATCAATGATGAACAAAATGTCAAAATTATAAATAAAACAGGATCCATGCTGATTTGATCAGATCACTATTCATTAAAATGCTTTTACTTCCCCTTTTTGGCAAACTCATCATGCCATACCCCAATCCTAAGTTTTGCATCATAGTTCATATTACTTCTATTTCAAGAATCTTTATTTAGGACTTTATATTACTTCTCATGATCATGCTATCATTATCCATTCACACACACACACACACACACACACACACACACACACACACACACACACCATCTTTTCTCATTTAATTATTGTTTGTTAGTGATTTTCTTGAATATTCTCCCCAGAGATGGTATGTAGACAATAGATTCTCTGAATTCTTATATATCCTCACAATTTTTTTGTCCCAACAAGTGTGGGGTATCTTGGCTGGATGTAGAATTCTTGGATTGTCTTCTGTTTCTCTCAGCAGTCTTTAGATATTCTATTGTGTTCTGTCTTCCACTGTTGTAGATAAGAGGTCTGATTGCCAGTTTGATTCTGATTCTTTTTGAAAACAGTTTGTTCTTCTCTCTGTGAGACTACACAATTTTTCCTCTGTCTTTTGAGCTCAGGAAGATTATCGGGCTAAGGGTATGCTGTGCTTTCTTCACAGTCATTCCTGGAACTCAGTGAGCTCTTTCAATCTCTGGCTTAAATCTTCCTTCAACACAGGGAAACTGTCTCCTATTATTAATTTAATTATTGCTTCTCCAAAGATTTCTGTTTCTTTTATGGGATTCCTATTATTTGTATCTTGGGTGCCCTGTATCTGTCCTCCACAGTGATTTATCTTTTCCCTCCTATTCTCTCTATCTTCTTATTTCTGTTCTGAGGTGGGGTTTTTTCTGTGTAATTTTCCAGCCCACTGATTCAGAATTCAGTGGCTATGTTTTTCAATTTGTATACTCATTTTTTTAATTCAAAAATTGTGACTTTTTTAGGTCCAAGAATTTGAGAGATTTTGTAGTGCATTTGAACCTCAAGTTCTCTTGTTAATTTTTGTTCAAGTTGTTTTGTCTCCACCAAGAGTTCCATTTCTTTTAGGAGCTACATATTCTGGGTGATGTTGTTCTCCTGTCATTGCTATATCCTCTCGTTTTCTTTGCCAGCTTCTGACTCACTCACAAACCTCAGATCCACCCCTTGGGGTGCCCTCAAGACGAGTGTTCTGCTTCCATGAACCATCTCCAGAAGGCAATTTGTCAATTTGCTACCTGGTTATTAGAAGGAAGACCAACATCTCCCCACTCTCCTTCACAGTCAGGGTGTGATGGTTAATTTTATATGTCAACTTGACTCAGCTAAGGGATGCCCAGATAGCTAGTAAAACATTATTTCTGGGCATATATGGAAGGGTGTTTCTGGAAGAGATTATTTAAATCAGTAGACTAAATAAAGAAGATCTGCTCTCACCAACGTGGGTGGGCATCATCTAATCCATTGAGGACCTAGATAGAACAAAAAGGTGGAAGGAGGGAAAATTCTCTATCTCTCCTTGAGCTGATACATCTATCTTCCCTGCCCTTGGACATCGGAGCTCCTGGTTCTCAAGCCTTCAGATTCTGGGATTTATACTAGTGCACCCCCTCTGCCACACCCTCTTCCTCCACCCCAACCCTGGGTTCTCAGGCCTTCAGCTTTCCTGCTTCTCCATGCTGCAGATGACATATCATGGGACTTCTCAGCCTCCATAATCACATGAGCCAATTCCTGAGAAATCTTCTTTCGTATATATATATATATATACATACACACACAATATATTTTAAATGTGTGTATGCGTGTGTATCCTACTGGTTCTGTTTCTCTGGAGAACCCTGACTCAAGGCTAGGGTTCCTCCAGCCTCCAGGTTAGGGTGCCTGCATTCACCCAATCAGCTTGCCCCTAGCTCCTGAAGCCAGTGAAGCCACTTTCTTGGGGGGGGCTGCTCTTTCTCAGGAGGTGGGTGAGGATGTCCACAGGCTAATCCCTCTCCAGGATTCATGGCATTCTGCTGCTGTCTCCTCCTCCACGAAGTCTTCCCCTGTCCTTTGTATGACTTAATACCTACCAGTTCTATTCTCCTGCAGCATTTTCTTCAAACCTTTATCCTAATGTACATTTCACTCACTAGAACTTGTAAACTCCTTGAGTGCAGTGATCAAGTGTGGCTTACCTTTGCTTCCTCCTCACTACTTGGAGCATAGTAGGGAATTCTTTAGTTGAGAATTGAATTAAACTGTTCAGATCAACATTCCTTTGGCCTCTCCAATGTGTCAGGTACTGAGGTCATGCTTCAGATAAAAGATGAAATCAACAAAGAGGCTGTCCTCCAGGGTTCAATACACCAAGTTCTATACTGCGCCTAAATAATCTGATACATATCAATGTTTGTATATGTATCCATCTAAGTGCAGACATCTTCTGGAAAGTGCTGCCTGGCTGTTTTGCCCTGCCTCCTCAACTGCCTTTGGAGAGCAGCTGTTTATACAAATTCCAGAGATCACATCAGGGCAAAGCAAGTAGATGCAGGAAAAAATTAAGATTCAAGACAATGTCAGGGTTGGTAATCAGATAAGTAACACAATTCAAGACATTTTAAATAATTAGGCTTTAGGAAGGGAGGACAAGGAAGAAGCAAGTAAGACCTACAGACTAAGGCAGACTTGCTGGCGAACCTGCTACTCCCTTGATTTGGTTCCCTCCTGGGTGTGAACAATTGTTTGGAGCTTCCCTAAGGAATGGTGGGTGATGGAGACAGACAGCAGATATATGGTGGACATGGGGCTGAGGATTACATAAAGGCATTTCCCAAAAAGTAAACTGTTAAACTGAGCTGCTCTATTGGCCCTTCCCCCCATTTCCCCCTAAAAACCTATGAAGTAGGGGTAATTTATCTTTCACCAGTTTTTCTCTGTGCCACTGTGTTTTCATAATTACCTTCATGATTATGCTCAGACTTTTAGTCTCAGCATCCTTGAGGTTCAGAAATTTCAACTACCTTCACCCAATGAACACCACCCAGAATTTTCTTCCCTCTGCTCCATCAAAACATTTATCGGCCATTCTCTAGAGATCCAGTGCCTCTCCACTTGGCAGTGTATGAAGAGGACTAGTAGATTTCAATTCTCTTACTTGAGTGAGCAAAAGACATGGATCCAGATAATATAAAAGATTCTAACAAGTTTTCTCATTAGATAGCATCACGCCTTAAGTCAGTTAACTTGTTCAAAGAGCTTTAGGAAAGATTGTTAGCATTGGACATTTCACATTTCTGGGTTGGCCAGCAGTTAGGGGACTTCTTATTTGTCTTAGCCTTCACAGATCCCAAAAGAGTATGGTCCAACACTGGACCTCCTGNCATGAACCATCTCCAGAAGGCAATTTGTCAATTTGCTACCTGGTTATTAGAAGGAAGACCAACATCTCCCCACTCTCCTTCACAGTCAGGGTGTGATGGTTAATTTTATATGTCAACTTGACTCAGCTAAGGGATGCCCAGATAGCTAGTAAAACATTATTTCTGGGCATATATGGAAGGGTGTTTCTGGAAGAGATTATTTAAATCAGTAGACTAAATAAAGAAGATCTGCTCTCACCAACGTGGGTGGGCATCATCTAATCCATTGAGGACCTAGATAGAACAAAAAGGTGGAAGGAGGGAAAATTCTCTATCTCTCCTTGAGCTGATACATCTATCTTCCCTGCCCTTGGACATCGGAGCTCCTGGTTCTCAAGCCTTCAGATTCTGGGATTTATACTAGTGCACCCCCTCTGCCACACCCTCTTCCTCCACCCCAACCCTGGGTTCTCAGGCCTTCAGCTTTCCTGCTTCTCCATGCTGCAGATGACATATCATGGGACTTCTCAGCCTCCATAATCACATGAGCCAATTCCTGAGAAATCTTCTTTCGTATATATATATATATATATATATACACACACAATATATTTTAAATGTGTGTATGCGTGTGTATCCTACTGGTTCTGTTTCTCTGGAGAACCCTGACTCAAGGCTAGGGTTCCTCCAGCCTCCAGGTTAGGGTGCCTGCATTCACCCAATCAGCTTGCCCCTAGCTCCTGAAGCCAGTGAAGCCACTTTCTTGGGGGGGGCTGCTCTTTCTCAGGAGGTGGGTGAGGATGTCCACAGGCTAATCCCTCTCCAGGATTCATGGCATTCTGCTGCTGTCTCCTCCTCCACGAAGTCTTCCCCTGTCCTTTGTATGACTTAATACCTACCAGTTCTATTCTCCTGCAGCATTTTCTTCAAACCTTTATCCTAATGTACATTTCACTCACTAGAACTTGTAAACTCCTTGAGTGCAGTGATCAAGTGTGGCTTACCTTTGCTTCCTCCTCACTACTTGGAGCATAGTAGGGAATTCTTTAGTTGAGAATTGAATTAAACTGTTCAGATCAACATTCCTTTGGCCTCTCCAATGTGTCAGGTACTGAGGTCATGCTTCAGATAAAAGATGAAATCAACAAAGAGGCTGTCCTCCAGGGTTCAATACACCAAGTTCTATACTGCGCCTAAATAATCTGATACATATCAATGTTTGTATATGTATCCATCTAAGTGCAGACATCTTCTGGAAAGTGCTGCCTGGCTGTTTTGCCCTGCCTCCTCAACTGCCTTTGGAGAGCAGCTGTTTATACAAATTCCAGAGATCACATCAGGGCAAAGCAAGTAGATGCAGGAAAAAATTAAGATTCAAGACAATGTCAGGGTTGGTAATCAGATAAGTAACACAATTCAAGACATTTTAAATAATTAGGCTTTAGGAAGGGAGGACAAGGAAGAAGCAAGTAAGACCTACAGACTAAGGCAGACTTGCTGGCGAACCTGCTACTCCCTTGATTTGGTTCCCTCCTGGGTGTGAACAATTGTTTGGAGCTTCCCTAAGGAATGGTGGGTGATGGAGACAGACAGCAGATATATGGTGGACATGGGGCTGAGGATTACATAAAGGCATTTCCCAAAAAGTAAACTGTTAAACTGAGCTGCTCTATTGGCCCTTCCCCCCATTTCCCCCTAAAAACCTATGAAGTAGGGGTAATTTATCTTTCACCAGTTTTTCTCTGTGCCACTGTGTTTTCATAATTACCTTCATGATTATGCTCAGACTTTTAGTCTCAGCATCCTTGAGGTTCAGAAATTTCAACTACCTTCACCCAATGAACACCACCCAGAATTTTCTTCCCTCTGCTCCATCAAAACATTTATCGGCCATTCTCTAGAGATCCAGTGCCTCTCCACTTGGCAGTGTATGAAGAGGACTAGTAGATTTCAATTCTCTTACTTGAGTGAGCAAAAGACATGGATCCAGATAATATAAAAGATTCTAACAAGTTTTCTCATTAGATAGCATCATGCCTTAAGCCAGTTAACTTGTTCAAAGAGCTTTAGGAAAGATTGTTAGCATTGGACATTTCACATTTCTGGGTTGGCCAGCAGTTAGGGGATTTCTTATTTGTCTTAGCCTTCACAGATCCCAAAAGAGTATGGTCCAACACTGGACCTCCTGTCGCCTTAAGTCAGTTAACTTGTTCAAAGAGCTTTAGGAAAGATTGTTAGCATTGGACATTTCACATTTCTGGGTTGGCCAGCAGTTAGGGGACTTCTTATTTGTCTTAGCCTTCACAGATCCCAAAAGAGTATGGTCCAACACTGGACCTCCTGTGCTTGGCTGCCCAGGCTATGTTTCCAGGTAATGACCAATATTTTCTTCACAGGGAGACTGAGAAATTGAGGATGTCTTGAGTTCAGTGCCAACCTCTCCATCAGGTCCTCTCTGTTACCCCTATTCACAATTTTTTGTTCTAGATCTATGGCTGATATCCTAGTGTATATGAAACACTTCTCTGTGGATTATTGAATTTGCTCTGAGTCAGCAGCTCACTGAGGGTCTGTGTTGGTTACTGATTCTGGCCCCACATGGCTAGCCTAACAAAACCATGCACATACTGAGATGGACAAGCCAACAAACATTTAGTTTCTGAGAGTTCAGATGAAATTCAGTACTTTGAAGAAAGAGTCAGGATAAAATATTCTCTTACTGATACTTGGAGACAAACCATAGTCCTGGATAATACTTAGATCTAACCCAACGTAGGAGTGCTATATTGGGGCTTGTCCAAAAAGTAAGAGTGTGAAGATTATAAATTCCTGTTTGAGAGAGTTAATGATGTGCCAAGTTCTACATGACATGGTATGAGTTAAAAATCATTTCCTACTGAACCATCTTATTTGGGGCAAAATATTTAACCTCTCTGGTCTCAGTTTCCCATTTGGTAAGGTAAAGGACTAAAGCCACTGACTGACCTTTTAGTAATATAGAGCAATAGCTGTGGTTCTATAATATGTTCCTGAATTAGAAGTAGTTAGTTAAATGTAAATCTTCTGAGGACAACAGAAAGGAAAGACAAAGTCAAAATTCCATTTCAGACATTTGGGAGGAAATAAACTGCAAGGTGGCTTGTGAATTGCTGACTATCCAGTCACAGAAGACAGAATTCTGGATTATTTTGTCTACCATCAGCTGCCCAGTGCAGCAGTCTGTTTCATTGAGTACACATCCATTATTACTCTAAATTCACTCAAGCAGACATGATAGAGGACGATTCCAAAAGTACCATGGCTGCATTTGTCAAGAAAGAAATGGGTTAATGTCAGGAAGCCACTGATTCTTTTGAATTCTAAATGGCTATTGTTCCTCTCAGCATAGAATTTTCTAGAAGACAAAACATATTCTAAAGCTCTAAAAAGAAAATATCCATTAAAGATAAAAAGAGACTGGGTCTCCACTAATGTAATATGAAAATTCAACTTGCAAGTAAGGTGCCAGAGTTGGATTGATTGCTGTGTACAACAGTGACATGAATATAAAGACTCCCTAAGGTTAAATTGGGCTCCTGCATTGAAATTCTAATTAGAAATATGAGTGCCCCAACTCTGTGAAAGTGCATGTGTGTTTAATTATTCTCCCTTTTCACCTTATCTCTTCCATTATTTTATACCCTTTTCCCTCCTCCTTTCTTGCTGTTTTCAAGCAACCCATACTCCTCACTTAATCTAAGTGTAGGGCCTTTCTTTAAGTTGGCATTAATTGACAAGCAGTGTTTAATTATTATTTTTCATGTCTGAAGAGGGCTAATATTAACTCTCCATGGGCCTGAAGGCAACCTCAGCCCCTTGTTTCTGGTGGCACCACTCTGCCTTCATCACTGACATTTCTTTAGTCAGACAGACAAGCCACATATTCTTCATCTTAATGGTATGTACCTATATTTGTGCTAATCGAGGCTGCTGGGTGCTTCACTTATCTTCTACCACTGCATTTGTAAAATTAGTACTTTGGACAACTGAAGATTAAGTCATCTTTATGCAACCCAAGGGGAATATGGAAAAAATGTAGCCTTGAGGACTGTTAAACTGGAATCTTCTCAAGGCCAGGAATGTACTTTGCCCAAATGGCATCTTCAGTTGACACCCAGCACCTGATATTGCTCTGCATTTGACTAATAGCTCATATCTAAAAGGACCTGCAAACCATGCCTATGCATTGTTGCTCTGCATTGAGTGGGGACCTCACATACTGCCATAACTGTGGTGATCTGGCTTTTCCCTAAATTCATCAGTCACACCAGAAATCTAGCTGGTCCACCAGCACAGTGGTAAAGTTTCTGAATCAAAGCTGGAGATGCTCCTGTTGATATTAAGTATGAGATAATCTGCTTTTCAAAAAGAGATTTTATTCAGTCCTTATTCCTCTATGTTGAACTTGAACCTCAAGTAAATTTATACAGAGGTTTTTCTGACTCAGAAACTAAAAGGCAAAGAAGCTCATGAGTCTTCTTCTAAACACTGCTTGGTTTACAATGGAACCTGAATTGCCAGACAGAAATGAATCCTCTATGTTGAACTTGAACCTCAAGTAAATTTATACAGAGGTTTTTCTGACTCAGAAACTAAAAGGCAAAGAAGCTCATGGCCTGAAATCTGAGTCTTCTTCTAAACACTGCTTGGTTTACAATGGAACCTGAATTGCCAGACAGAAATGAAAGTTACACAAGTAAGCCAGAGGTCAAATTCAATAAGGACAGCTAAAATGAAAGAGTGTTAAGGATTAAGGTATAAAAGAACAAGTAGGAGTTCTAGATCCAAGATCAACAGGGGCTAAGCCTAGGAAATCTGGGGAAAACAGTAAATAAAACCACTAGGTTCAGAGGTTGGGGTTTCCAGGCACAGTCATATGACTATCATAGGTCCCCAGAGTCTCATGACCCTAGGTAGCCCTTAGAAGTAGCATGGAGAGTGAAAAGACCAAGGTCTAGAAGCAAAGAGGCCTGGATTCCAACCCCGACTCCATTACATAGTAATGGAGTATAGAGGCAGAACATATCTTTAAAATTATTGTAATGAAGATCTTATAGGATTATTGTGAAGGATTAAGTGAGATAATACATATGAAAACACTTTGGAGATTTTAAGTTGCTTTATAAATTTAATTGGTATTAACTTGGGACAAATATTTCCTTACAAGTAGTGACAAATAAGAGTTCAACTGGTACTGTGTTTCAGCCACATATGGACTTCATCAAAAAAAATTTGTCCCTGCTAGTTAGTTCTGCCATCTGTGGAACATTTAAAAAGAAACAACAAACCTTGGAAAACAAGCCATTCATAAACCAGGAGCTACCCACGTATGCATTGCGATTAAAAACCTTCGAACTATTAATGCCAATAAGGGGCAGAAACTTGGAAGCGATCCTATGTTGAATGTTCTTTCAATCTAGATCTATTAATTTGCCTTATTAGTCATCAAGTAAATAAATCACAGATTCAAATTTATCTCTGCCAGGCTCCAAAAATACCAACTTATGTGCTAATAATATCAAAGAAAACAGTAATTATAATTTTTAAAAATCCATCAGTTGTTCTCAAAGTGTGATCCCAGACCAGCAGCATCAACATTACCTGGAAACTTGTTAGTTCCCAGATTATTGAGCCCCACCCAGACCTACTGAATCAGAAACTCTGGGGATGAGACCCAGCAATCCATATTTCAACAAGCCGTCCAGGTGATTCTGACGCTCTGAGGAAGTTTGAGAACCACCACATTAGACTGAGAACAAAAGTAGCAACATAAGCCCAGTGTTTTTATTTGTAGGTGATTATGTTAACTAGTTTTAACATGTTTTAAGACAGCTGAAGTTTCAATACAATATCTGCAATTGAAAATTTAAAATTATGAATACATGACCAAGACAATAGCGCTCTTTAATCTGTATTTATCAATTGAAAATTTAAAATTACGAATACATGACCAAGACAACAGAGCTCTTTAATCTGTATTTATAAGCTTATTATTTAAGAAAGTTCATTTTCCCATCCTTAGTCTGAACAGATAAATGTCTTGGTCAAATCTAATTTCCTGTAATACTTGAGCAATTCAAACACTCCTAAAATTTGAGCATATTTTCATTTACTGAGGGCTCTAATCAAGGTAGAAGCTCTCACAATTAGTCCTGGTAAAAGAAATGTAAATTAAACTCAGTTCATTAACTTTAGCAAAATCATTCCTTGTTTGGCTTAACATAGTATTTAAGTCTAGCTGTTATATTAATACCATGTCTTGCAAAGTTTACAGTATACTTTAATATTATAGATAATAAAATCACAATTTAATATGGTAGGGCAAGGGCAAAATAGATTTTCAGGAAAAAATAGAGGCTGGCAATTTTTTCTATAAAATTATTAAGAGGAAAATCTTATTTGACTTAATGATTGAAGGTAAAAATGTCAGTTTTTTCCCTTTTACTCATTTTACCAAAGTCAGCTACACAAGTATCATAAAGAGTGTAAACATCTGTGAAGAACCAGTCCACTATTTTTTTTCATAAATGCCAGGGTTTTTAAATATTACATAAAAATGAAGTTCTATTGCACACATTACACCAATGTGTATTTTGCATCATGTTTTGGTGTGAGGATAAGAGCGCCTTGCTGGAAGATCCCAGAGCTCTCTGCTCTAGAATTGCACCAGCATCCATTACACTTCTGGGTCACTGGAAATGATGCCCAGTAGTGCTAAGAAAGCTCTGTATAAATATTTTCATAATGAGTTGGATTTTCCTGAAAGCTCCTCGTCAATAATTACCAATGTTTAATGCAACTTTCCTACTACAAATTGTAGTTTGTGAAGTTAAAAATAAAAGCAGACCGGAGCGATCACTCCTTTGATACTCTCACCCACCCTCCTGGCAATATTCGGAACCAGCATCAGGGCTTCCTTCTGTCTTCCTACTCCTCAGTGCCCATAAGCATCCACCCAGGGAGGAAGGAAGAGCCTGGCCACACCCTCCAGCCTAACCATAACTCTGCCTCCAGGGCGACTGCAGTAGAATTGCTAGCCCTTCTGTATTCCCCCTTTATTTGAAATGTTGCTCCACACAGCATGGCAGGACACTTTTTGCTTAAGAGAAAGTTCTGCTTTTCCCCAAATGAAAACTGTAAACCATAGAGCACCATTTCTAGCCCTAGGGAGCCTACTGATGAGAAAAATGGTGATCTAGGATTTGACATGTAAATCTTGGAGTTGTGGGACTGAGAAAAAGGAAGCAAGCAGCAAAATTTATGAGAATACCATATGTCATGAATTATGTAGGTATAGAACTTAACATATCTAAATATTTTTAAAATAATCCTTTATAATAGCATTTTATAATTACAGTGAGACCCTCTGGTGTGTGAATTATGGTGTATTCATGTTTAGCAGCATTGACTGCACTCAGCTTTTAGCCATGTGCCTAGCAACACGCTGGGTATGAATTAATGTGCAATAATTCATGGCCTGTTGTGCCTTATTAAATATAGCATTGATTCAATTTTAGAACTGCAACATAATGACTCAAATATTTTTCAGAATGCTAAGTGCCCCACACGATATTCATTTGAGAGCCTGTTTTCACATTTTCAACCCTCACAATAGTATTTTCCTACTTTAGGGCAAAAAAAAATGCAATTGCCCACCAGAAAAATAAAATAAAATGCCAAGTGGAATTACCTCCTAAATAACCTTGTTTCCCCTCAAAAATCTAAGTATCAAAAAAAATCTGCTTTAAGTGGAGGAGGGAAAGGTTTTTTTGTTTTTCAGGCCATTCGCAAAACTATTTTTAAAAACTTTCAATTTCTTTGTTCTCCATTATTCTGTGATTCAGAGAAAAATAATAACAAGTCAAATTTAGAGGGGAAAATGCCTGGTAGCAAGTCAGGAGAGCTGTGGTCTAGTCCTAATTCAGCTCATTTATTCTATAATTGCCAATAAGTCATACAATCACTCTGTGTCTCAGTTTCCTCACCTGTAAAATAGGTTTGATACTCTTTTCCTATTTCAGGGGTTGTTGTGAGAATCCAACAACATAAATCTGTAAAGATGCTCTGTAAGTCTAAATTAGTATAGGCAATGCTTCTAGCCCCATACTAAGAACACTTTTAGCTAGTTAATGGCTTTTATATCCACCACCTCATTGAAAACTCCCAACAACGCTGTGAGTGAACAGGTACTATTATTCCCACTTGATAGCTGGCTTTGGCCACAGGATGATTTTCCTCTCAGTGGAAGATACATGTGAAGCAGTGAAAGATCTAAGCTGAATAAACCATGATTTCCAATTGCCCAGTTAAAACGCCCTTACGTCCTCTGGAGGAAGAAACACAAACTGACAAACACAGCTTAATGGCAAAGTTAAAACCCAAATTCTAGTCTACTGTCTTTCAGCCAGACCAGAGACTACCTTTTTGTTGAAAAAGTTGTGTAACTACCTTGCCTCATAATTTCTGAGAAGCCTCGCCCCACACCTCAGGCAGCATTGGACACAATGAAATCAGTTTTATAAACGATAGTGTTCAATCGGTCCAAATTTCAAGATGCAATATTTTTCCTGTGGATATTCTTCCATGTCTTCATGTTCAGACTCATATTTTTAAAAAGACTTTTGATGTGTTTTAAGCATATTAGAAGATCCATATTTTATTTATTTCCTTTTGTTATCAGTTAGCTACCGTTCTGTTTACTATATGCCCTACTTCTTCCAGAATTCCAATGTTCTGCAAGGTTGAGCCGTAAAAACCCAGTGACAAAACCAGTGTCTCACATCCAGCTCATGCTTTTGACCCTGCCCTTTTGAGCATGAAATCACCTCTGGTATTAATACTGCAATTAAAAATGTTGGCCCAACAAAACTTAATTATTTCTTTTGTAATGTGAAATAGTTTGGGGTCACAACTCTGATCAGATTTACTGGACAGAATATTATACTCTAGGGATCAATATATCTTGGTGTATCCACTCCAAAAATACAGACACGGAACATCATCATCTGGACTCCTTTAGAGTAAGTCGGACCCTGTATGTAACTACAGCTTCATCATTACTAGTATGAGGGTCCTTCAAATGGTCTGTGGAAAGATTTGTATTATTTCTTAATTCTATTTTTCCACAAACTCTTTGAAGAACCCTCATGTCTGGCCTTGGAAAAGTGGCCTAACCTCTCTAAGAATGTTCTACAATTGCAAATGAAAGTAATAACTGCTTCCCACCTCATAAAAATTCAGTGGAATACTCTATATAAGCCACTGAGGACAGAGCCTAACACCTAGTAAGCACTCAAAAGTGCTTGTTAATATTAGGTTAGAGAAACAAATGTGGTCCAGATATTAGATAAGACACGATTCAGTACTAGTTATTATGGGCCAAATACGAGGAAAGTTCATGGAAAGATTCATATTATCTTTCAATTCTATTTTTCTGTGAACTTTTTGAAATACCCTCATCTAGCTCAAGCTTCATCTTTGCTCCCATATTATAGATCCATTGTTACAGGATTTTATTAAATATGAATGCTCCCAGTGTACTCTTACTTTATCACTACACATAATTCTCATTGCACTCACTATGTACCCACATGACAGTTCACATTCTGCCTTGTACCAGGCAGGGACTGTATATCCTGTTCAAGGACGAGAACACTGACATGCCTCTATCTAGCTGGAGTCCAGTGAAGGTCAGTTGAATTGCATTAAAGATGGTTAGTCTAGATGAGGTATTTGCTGCAAGATTTGGGGCTGGGACACCAGAGAGGAAGGCATTCACCAGGTAGGGCTTGCTCATCCTATCAAAGATGCTTTTAGGAAATGCAAATATTGCTTTTTGTTATGAGTGTTATTATAGGTGCACATGAACTGTCTATAAACATACACAACCAGGAAAATTAGATGGGCTAGCCCAGTTCAACCCTAAGTGAACAGTAAATGTTATTTGGGGTCAGGCTTTTTAGAATTCCAAAAGAGTCTCCTGCATGTTGGAGGACAAAGGGTCAGACTCTCCACGATTCTGATGACTTTTTCACTCTTCCGTCCAGTTCAACCCTAAGTGAACAGTAAATGTTATTTGGGGTCAGGCTTTTTAGAATTCCAAAAGATTCTTCTGCATGTTGGAGGACAAAGGGTCAGACTCTCCACGATTCTGATGACTTTTTCACTCTTCCGTGCAAAATAAAAGCCCAGTTAGACTTTCTTTTGCAATTATCACCTATTTGAATTCTAGTAACACTTATTTAGTTAGCAATCTAGCTCTTTTCCCTGTTTAAAAAAATAACAAATGGCTGAGTGGGTTTTTTCTTTCAAACACTGATGTGAGGCAGCCATGATTTTGATCTGTAATATGACAATAGAGCCTTGTTCAGCTGCAACTAGTCTTCTGAGGCCTGATTGCCTCTCCCAACAATCCAACTGAGAAGACGAGAAGAGAAGGCATGCAGATATCTTGGCATCAGAAATGAGAAAGCAGGCCTTTCTCCCAAGAGCTCAGGTAGGTAGACCATTCCCTGCCTAGTCATACTGAGAGAGAATAATAGGGTGGACAGTTGTAGGAGGCATGATCCCAATCTCTTAAACAAGTGGGCGTCCCTTGTTTCTCCTTTATGTGGAATTTTTGGTTATTCTTTACCCTCTTTCTTATCAGCCTTATCAACCTGCTGTTTTGGTAACTACACCAAAATAAAACTGCACAGATACTATTTGTGGACCAAGCTTAGACAGAGATTTTCAGGAAAAAATCAGGATAGACCAAGCTGTCCGTATTACCCCTGTCTCGGAGAAACCCTTAGACATGAAACATAGAAATCCAGCTGTCATTGCCCTGCCTCCTTAGAGAAATCTGTATCGTATAACTTCGTATAATGTATGCTATACGAAGTTATTACGGCTAATATTAACTCTCCATGGGCCTGAAGGCAACCTCAGCCCCTTGTTTCTGGTGGCACCACTCTGCCTTCATCACTGACATTTCTTTAGTCAGACAGACAAGCCACATATTCTTCATCTTAATGGTATGTACCTATATTTGTGCTAATCGAGGCTGCTGGGTGCTTCACTTATCTTCTACCACTGCATTTGTAAAATTAGTACTTTGGACAACTGAAGATTAAGTCATCTTTATGCAACCCAAGGGGAATATGGAAAAAATGTAGCCTTGAGGACTGTTAAACTGGAATCTTCTCAAGGCCAGGAATGTACTTTGCCCAAATGGCATCTTCAGTTGACACCCAGCACCTGATATTGCTCTGCATTTGACTAATAGCTCATATCTAAAAGGACCTGCAAACCATGCCTATGCATTGTTGCTCTGCATTGAGTGGGGACCTCACATACTGCCATAACTGTGGTGATCTGGCTTTTCCCTAAATTCATCAGTCACACCAGAAATCTAGCTGGTCCACCAGCACAGTGGTAAAGTTTCTGAATCAAAGCTGGAGATGCTCCTGTTGATATTAAGTATGAGATAATCTGCTTTTCAAAAAGAGATTTTATTCAGTCCTTATCCCTCTATGTTGAACTTGAACCTCAAGTAAATTTATACAGAGGTTTTTCTGACTCAGAAACTAAAAGGCAAAGAAGCTCATGCAACATTCTCCCAGTTGCTTGGACCCAAAACTTGGACCCCATGGCTGATTTCTATTTCTCACACACTCCACACCCACATCCATCAGCAAGTTCTGCTACCTCCACTTTCAGTATATGTTCCAAATCCAAACTCTCCTCACTGCCTCCTCTTCTACCAGCCTAGTCCAAACCACCCTCGTATGTCACCTAAACTGTTACAGTGGCTTCCTTCATGGTCTCTGCTTCTACTCTTTCCTCCTGAACCTCCCTAACAGTCCACTCAATGCAGCCAGCAAAGTGATATTTTTAGGAAAAAAAAAAATCAGATCAGGTCACATTCCTATTAAAACACCTCAACTTTATCTCATACCTCACCCCACTCTACTGCCACCAGCTCACGCCCACCTGAAGGCCTCTGTGCTGGCTCTTCTTTCAGCTTGAGACCCTCATTACCTGGGTCTCCACAGACGAGCTTTCACATCCTTCAATCTCTGCTCAGATAACCTCCTTCAGAAAGGCCTTTCTTGGCTACCCTATTGAAAATAGCTACCACCTCTGTTCTTCCCCAGTTCCTTACCCTGCTTTATTTTTCTTTGTAGCATTTATCATGACTTGAAATATCTAAGATTTTCCTACTTGCATGGGAGCTTCAAGAGGACAGAGATTTTGTCAGCCTCGTTCATTCACTGCTCATCCCTGCAACCTGACACATAGCAGCTATTTTTAAAGTATTTATTAAAGGAATAGATGAACAATGTCTTAAATATTCAGTGAGTGTCCACTCTGTGCCAAGTCCTGAGAACACACATCAAAAACAGAATAAACATGGTCATTTGTCCTCATGCCTAGTAAAAAATGCAAACATTCACATACATAAACATTAACAGATATGATAGTGTTATATGGGTGTGATGGTTTTTATGAGTCAACTTGGCTGGGTCACAGTTCCCAGTTATTTGGTGAAACATTATTCTGGATGTTTCTTTGAGGGTATTTTTCAGATGAGATTGACATTTATATTGGTTGACTTTGAATAAAGCAGATTGCCCTCAAAGATGTGGTTCAGCCTCATCCAATCAACTGAAGGCCTTAATAGAACAAAAACTGACCACTCTCAAGAAAGAAGGAATTCTGCCAGCAGACTGCCTTTGGACTTGAACTACAACATCAGCTCTTCCCTAAGTCTCCAGCCTGCTGGTCTGCCCTGCTGATTTTGGACTTTCCAGTCTCTACAATAGCATAAACCATTTCCTTAAAATAAATCTCTCTTTCTCTCCATAAAATGCATATTTATACACACACACACACACACACACACACACANGAGCAGCTAGCAGCACTGCTAAAACACTCTGACAAGTGTAGATGGACTTTACAGCATCTTCCGTACACATGCACACACATACACACACACACAAGCATACACACATGCACATTTATACACACACACATATACACACAAAAATACACACATACACATACACACACACACACCACTCACCCTTTCAGAGATCTCTACTCCTTGAAAAGATTTTTCACTTTTCCCTGTCGTCAAATCTCACAGGTTTTGCTCCCACCTCTGTTGCAGTTGTCACCGTTCTTACCTTCTACTGGACCTCCAAGACAATACCATTTCATGCTGCTTCTTTTAGAAGATGTTCCATGGAGTTACCAAAAGCAATGGGACTTACTTGTTATGCATGAGGGCTCTGAAACCAGACAGCCAGGTCTAAATTCTGGTTCAATCACTTAACAAGCTATTTATTTTGGAACAAGGTTCTTAATCTTTCAATGTCACAGTTTCCTCATTGGGATAATAGTACTAGTGTCTATGTTGTTGGGTTGTTGTAAATATCAAATAAATTAATACATGCTAAGTATTTAGAAAGTGCCTGGCACATAGTAAGTTCTCAATAAACAGCTCCTAACAATATTTTATCCTCCATCATCCCTGTGTTACACTTGATAAGACTTTGTTCTTGTTTTTTTTTTTTTACTAATCTTTATTTAAAACTCTGAATCTCAGATTTCTTTCCCTTATGTGACATTTCTAAGAGGACCCTCTCTTTTTTCTTTTCAGTGTTCAAGGTCCTTAAGTTGGATAGACTTCTTATGATGCAATAGGAGACAGAAAAGAAAACAATTAAAACTGCCCCCAAAACTTGATTTTCAGACCTAACTCATAGAATTATAATTTCAAGTGTCAAGTAGTGCCTGTTGTATAACAGCCCCTCAATATATGCAAAAACAAACAAATTTGCTCTTTTCTCATTGAACACCAGGTGGCTAATCCAAGAAGAGAGAAAGAAATCTTCTCTTCCTTCTATCTATCCTTCTATCCCCAGCCTGTCTCTCCATTATAACTCTCAAGGAACATTCCAGTCAAATGTGAGTGTCTTGTCTCTCCAGTGAGGCTCAGTCCTACCATGTCTTATAACTCTCTGGGTTAGTCACATGCTTCACAGTGGAGCCTAATTCATTTACTCATCTACAGACAGAGATGGTCTCTCCCTACTTCTTAGAACACTTTCTTCCCTGGGATCCTACTGTTCCTCCTACCTCCAGCCACTCCTTTGCAGTCTCTCTTCTGGATCTTCCTGCCCTATTCAAACCCTAAATGATGGTGTGCCCAAGAGTGTGGGCCATGGTGCTCTTTTCATCTCCCTGCAGGCTTCCACATGATCACCTCCCATCCCACACCTCCAAAGTCAGTCTGCACCTCCAGGACAGGCCTCTCCCTTGACACCTGGGCTTGTGTATTCATCCTCCCTCTCACGCTCTCCATTTAGATATCTAACACATACTTCAAGCTCAACATGTCCAAAACATAAGTCTTGATTTCCTCCTAAAACCTGCTCCTCCCCCAAGCTTCTCACCTCGGTAAATGGCAACAACATTCTCCCAGTTGCTTGGACCCAAAACTTGGACCCCATGGCTGATTTCTATTTCTCACACACTCCACACCCACATCCATCAGCAAGTTCTGCTACCTCCACTTTCAGTATATGTTCCAAATCCAAACTCTCCTCACTGCCTCCTCTTCTACCAGCCTAGTCCAAACCACCCTCGTATGTCACCTAAACTGTTACAGTGGCTTCCTTCATGGTCTCTGCTTCTACTCTTTCCTCCTGAACCTCCCTAACAGTCCACTCAATGCAGCCAGCAAAGTGATATTTTTAGGAAAAAAAAAA
>NW_007733934.1:72485-74438 GCF_000696425.1 Galeopterus variegatus
ACACACACACACACACACACACACACACATCCTACTGGTCCTGTTTCTCTGGAGAATCCTGGTAAGCACAATGGGAAAATGGAGGGTACCATGAGTATATATATCAGGGGGTCCTCCTAACTTAGTTCAGGAAGTCAGTGAAGGCTCCTCAAGAAACAAAATTTAGGACAAAGGTTGATGTCAGAAAGGACCTGTGTAAAGAGGGAACCAAGATGATTCAAGGCAAAGGAAGCAGCATTTTCAGTGGCCCTGAAGTAAAAAGAGTGCAGCCCTAAAAGAAGTCTGCCGTTGGCTGGTTGACTGTCCTATGTGAGAGGTGCAACCTCGATGCTCTATTTGGCAGGCCTCATGCTAGGAAAGTCAAGCATACTGTCACACAGTTCCTCTTAGCAGAGGTCGAAGTCAGCGGATCCAAAGAAAAACACTATACATATTCATTCCTCCTGCTGGCAAAGTTCATGCCCTCCCTCCCTCCACAGAGATATAATCAGTGAAGTCTGACACAACTCCAGGCTGCAGACACCCAAGAAAATAGCAAAGTCCTTATGAAGAGAGACCAAATCAGCCTTGGAGTAGTCCAGTCAGCAGTCACTCTGTTCTGAAACCTGTCAGACTGCAATTCTGCTCAAGGCTGTTGTTTTGACATTAGCATGACACATTCACATGTCGCCCTCATTGTGTGAACTCCTACTCAGTGTTTTGTAATAACAGCAAAGGCATCAATATTTAAAAACAATCAAATGTATGTTTGGTTTAAATAAGCGGCTGAGCCACAATCACTTACAAAAAGTCTTCTATGTGTATTTGCCCGTTATGTATATTTTAAATTAACCACTCATATTGGAAGCTGTCATCTGCACTATTTCATTACGAAAGATCAATAACCTAATGGATCTAGGATTCTACTTGCCTCTTAAAAATGTTGAAATCCAACTTACTTCCCCACTTTATATCCTGCTTCCACTGTTGAGCTAAAGATGATATAAGATTCTGTAAGTATTTACAAGGAAGTGAATGTCCTCAAAGCCACACGTAAGGTACAAAGACCTTAACAGACATCTCCCCAGTGGAGGCAAACTGCTGAACTCATTCATTTTATTCTCACCCCTCTATTTGGCCATTGTAGATGAGAATTCATACCAGGTGTCTATGGAAGTGGTGATATGCTGCCCGTGTCTTACCTCATATTTTCTTGGATGCCTACATTTTGTTACAACAGTGTATTTCTTTTCGCCAAGAGATTGATGAACGAGGACTTGTCTGGAAATTGTCAAAACAGACTGAATTTGCCCACCCTGCTCACTAATTTTGGGTAGGACCAGTTTCAACCAGTATTCTTTCTATGACCAGAGACTTAAATGAAACAGGGTGGTTCGAGAGTCATAGAACGACCAGCCTTACTTGTTGCTTGAAGGCAGTCTTTGGATTTGGTACAGACTTTTAAACTAGAATATGCCTAAGGAATAGTTACATGCCTGCCATTCATCCTAAAATGTTGGTTGAAGTCCAAAGCCCCTCGAGAGGAGCCTCCAAATGTATGATGCAGCTCTTCGTATATCCTCAACCTGGTAAACCCAAGAAAGTTCTTCCCATCCTGCACTCCTAAATTTTGGTGTTCCTCAAAAACTGAGTAAACACAGTTGCAGGCATCTGGTAGGTTATATTTAGTATTTTGAAAGCCTAATTGAAAGCAAAAACCTAACTAAAATAAACATAAATATACATACCAAATAATTTTTATGGCATTATATCAAATAAATCACACTGGTTATCATATGTCAATCAAAAACTCTGATTGACAGTTATCTCTAGCTTATCTTAACAAACAAGAAAAACAGAAATTATTACTTGATAAATGATAAATTATTACTTGATATTTATTTGGTAAATAAAATTGTTGAAGTGTGAGTTTCCTAAGGGGAGAAAGGTAATTTTTAAGGAGACCTGGTGATG
>NW_007733934.1:75526-76517 GCF_000696425.1 Galeopterus variegatus
ACCGAGGGTTGCGATCCCGTTACCGGTCAGTAAAAAAGACAAAAAGGAAAAAAAAAATGCCAGATATCGAAGCAAAACACACACAGTGGCTGACTCATATGAAAATACTTCAACGTCTAATTTTCTTTTCAGTATTTGGTCTACTTTAGTTACCCACCTGATTCCTGGCTTGTCTTAAATTTTGCTAACAGTGAGAGTGAATGGGGTTATTTTAAACTACAACTGTGAAGTCCTCAAAGTTGGTTTTAATAATCTCTACATTTTGCAGCTCCACCCCAACCTGGGTCCTCTCCTGTTTAAGCATGCTCCTAGAAAAATATCTTAAAAACTCATTCAGGTTTGGCCGGTTAGCTCAGTTGGTTAGAAAGTGGTGCTGGTAACACCAGCGTCAAGGGTTCAATGCCAGTACTGGCCAATCATCAAAAGCAAAACAAAACAAAAGAAAACCTCATTCATGTTAAGGTATAAATTACTGATATGATTTAATTAGTTTTTCAACCTAGGGGTACACTTTTCCGGGCTGGCACCAGGATCCAGATGCATCAGGTGAGTAGAATCAGATGATATTCTCCCCTTTGACAATGTTTATTTGCATGAATAATACTCATGGGGGCTTTGTAGAGGGTCTCTAGGGAGGAGTCAGCTGAGATCCATGCAAGGAGAAGCAAGGCTCTAGCCTCACCTGCCTTCCTGCCACATGCACACAAAACTTTGCCTGATGGACTGATTTTGAGCCCCTATAAGAGAGAAGTTAATATAAGAAACAGGGGGATCTATGTTTATGAAAGACTATGTGACAGACAACTATTATCCCAACTCTGCCGCAAACTGAAGCCCGCATGGTCAGGACAGCCTCCAGGGAGGAGAGTTGTACTGGGAGGGCAGCATTTTTGTGGGGGGCACCAAGACAGAGACAGTGTTAAGGATCTTTGATAAAGAGAACCAAAGAACACGTGTGGCTCATTTCAGGACACATGTGAGACATCACCTG
>NW_007733934.1:77145-89995 GCF_000696425.1 Galeopterus variegatus
CTGAACCTTAATTTAAAATTACACCCAGTGAGATTTCTACCATAGTTGTATAGGTTAGGAGGAGCATCTGGGAGCCACATTGACCCTCCTTGCAGATGAAATTCACCCCTTGTGGGCCAACACCTTTTCAGGAAAACTCCCTTCACTAACTGTTCCTTCCAAATAAAGCCTATTATTAGTAGCATTGTCATTACCATCATTAGTTAGCATGTGTACTTTCTTCATTTTTAAAAAAATATTTTCTTTATATTTTTCAGCTACTAGACAGTATGGCAATAAGTACCTTTGAAATTGTTATATCACTTTCCTTCTGTAGCAATTTTGTTGCCTGGTACCAGAGCTCGAATTTAAATAAAATAACTATGACTATACATTGGCCCTGCCCATTAATGCCAAATGAATGCACTGCTATATCAGTAAATAGCAAATTCATTATGGGGTGTTACTCAGGCTCTTACAAATGAGCCACTTGAGTCAGATCATTCCTCAATCTCTGTGCCTGCCTTTGCGTGTCATCCACCTCGGAAGGTGATGCTTTGAAATTGTGTTAAGAATTTTAATCATGGATATTCTATGCACATTGTGTATGTAGGAAAAAAAGGGGCTCCTGCTTCCTCAGACTTGTGTTTAACCCCTGCAGTTTTCCTCACCTTGGATGATGTATTCAAGACTTTGATTCATTTTTCCATATTATAACCATCTCTTTCACAGCTGGGGTGAAGGGAAGGAGAGAGAGTGTTAGATAGCTACAGAGAAAGTCATAATTTAAGGGTCAGAAACCTTTTAAAAGTGGTGTGCTGAGGTTTGGGATTCTTTTTTTCTGTGGTGCCCGAGAAGGGCTATGCTGCTTTGGACTGCTTTGGTCCATCATGCCAGGCAAAATCTGGCCATGTGTTAGTTTGGCTCTGCTAAAATCGAGCTGTTCATCATGACCTTATAACCATCATTAGTCATTTAAAAATCATTGAACACTAATGGGAATCATTTCATTTAATCCTTCCAGCATCACTAAGAAATATAGGGGCTATTATGAGCCCCTACTTTAACCATCATTAGTCATTTAAAAATCATTGAACACTAATGGGAATCATTTCATTTAATCCTTCCGGCATCACTAAGAAATATAGGGGTTATTATGAGCCCCTACTTTGCACAGGAGAAAATGGGGGCTTGGAGAGTTTAAATAGCCACATCTATGGTCCCACTGGCAAAAGTAGACTTTCAAACCTGCGTCTGTGTGCCTGCGAGCCTGAGCACTTACACTGCGCTACTCAGCTGCCCAGCAGTGCTGGTGAGGGGAGTTCAATCCAGGACTCTCTCAATCACTGTAGAATCATGCTGCTAGATTGTGCTGTAGATATGACTCTCTTCCCCAAACTGGAGGCCTGTTTCAGATACTTTCAGCTTACATTTTTAAAGTAACAGTCCCAGGATTTGTGCTTGGCCTGTGGATTGGCTCCCAAAATGTAAGCCTTCAGCTGGAGTCCCCAAGACTCGTCATATCTCAGTCTCTCAAAAGAGGTTAATATTAATTATGTATTCCCTTTTCTTCCTCTGTACTCTTTATGAAAATCTTATACGAAGGTAGAGATTTATTGGTTAAACCAAAAGGAAGTATAAACATGATGACAGTGATTGTCAAACACATGCACTATTCTGGTATTGCATTTAGCCTCATCATAGCCCTGTAGGGTGAACACAATTAGTGCCTGTAGCAATAACTCAAAGTCTAGCCCACATATGGGTACTAGTTCACAAATTGTTACTGGCCTGCAAAAAAATATGGTAGAAGTTGAGAATAAATGTTTAGAAACTTTAAAAGCCATTTGACAGAGTCATTTTGTGTGTTGAATTTCATTTCTGGGAATTCATTTTTATTGTATTTTACAAAAGTATCACTCTATGAAAGACTGGAAATTTAAGAAAAAATTCTGGTTCTTCAACACAAGATAGTTGGGGAAACACTGGAATTTTCTTTACATCTGAGAGAACCGAGGTTTAATTAGAGAGGGTAAGTAATTTGCCCGAAGATACACAACTTAAGGAAACTGGAGCCATAGTTGCCTTCCCCTTAACCATGGGAGCTGGAATTGCAGAACTCTGCTGTGTTTCTTTCTTCTGGTGCTTCCTCAGGGGTCTGTGATATAAATGTCTAGGGTTTAACTCAGCTGCTTTCAACAGCACAGAGCCAGAAGCTTGAGAACCAGCAGCCCTTCTTAGTATTTACGTTTAGCAGCTCCTCCGTGGTCCCCTTTCTACCCTCCCCCTGCCTCTCCTTCCTCTGTCAATCAGGCCCCGTGCAGGCAGGCCAGCTTGGAGCATCCATCCCAAGCAATTTCCATCCACCTTGGGGTCTGGGGTCATTACACCATGCAGCAATTCCAGTTTGACTCCTTGAATGGGATAATTTCTGGCATTTAGATTCTAAAACCCAGATGTCAATTAAAGGATGCCGGAGGAAATCTCTGCAGGAGCTACATCAACATTTTACAGGACATGAGGCAGAGGCCTTGCTGTGGTGACATTTCCCTGTCCACTGACTCATGGAGGGCAATTTACTGAGGGCAAAACAACATTTCCTAACTAGTGGGGATACACTGCATAGAGCCTGTGTCCTTTCTTAGAGCGTTCAAGTTCCCACCCCAACCCTGCTTTGACATTGGACTTTGACAAAGGAAAGTACCAATATGGCCAATGTTATCAAATATGGGCAGAGCTACTTTTTAAGACTACGGTACCTGTCCTCTTGATTTGAAACTCATTAGAGAAAATCTGCCAAGTCAACCAGGAGAAGCTTTACCACCAACAGAAATCAAACTTGCAGACAGATTCGTTTATATTCAGAACCCCTGCTCCCAAACACTGGGCAAAGCAGAGAGCACTGAGCTGTCAGGGAATAAACATGTCTATCTCCTGCCTACTCAAGTTGACAAGATTAATGCTCTGAGCCCAAAAGGCTGCTTTTTCTGTTATACTTTTTTTTAAAGCAGGAGCAGTAGATGAAGCCAAAGGAACAGTTGGATCAATGGACCCAGAACTGTAATTGTGGGAGCCTTGGGGTTTCTGGGATGGTGTCGCATGATATGGGAGGTGGAGAAGGGAGGGAAGGCAGAAGTGAGCAGGAGGAAGGATGGACTCACTCTTCCTTCTTTAACGAGAGTAGCCCAGCTTTTATCCATTTCTCATTTTAGTCTTCTTTGTAAAATTCTAATTGAGGAAAAGATTCTATTCCCTTAATTTTTTTCTCGAAAACTACTTATTTAACTACAGTCTTGTTCCTAAACATTTTGGTTTGAAATAAGCACGTTATAAGCCTATTTTAGAATCAAGCTGGATTTTTATTTTTATTTTTTATTTTTGTAACTCCAAACTTTTATTTCAGAAATATTTGGCTGTAGAAATGAGTCAGACATCTCATTTTAACTGAGACAGTTTTGCCAAACAAAATGAAAAGAAAATATGAATATTCTTTCCTCTTGAAAGAGAGATGTTGCTACAGGCTCTGATTTTCTTTCTTAGAAGAATTTCTTGAAGACTTTTTGAGAAAAATCTAATACTAGAAATGAGAAGGAGAGAAAAGCCCTGTGTCTATTAAAGTTTTTATTTGCATTTTAAAAGATGCACTTAAAAGAGCCTGAAACTGTTCTTTAAGGTCTTGGTCTCTAAATAAGGAAAAACTTCTAACCACGGAAGTGATGTTCCCTTGGGCTCTATAGTTAACCAAAGCCTTATGTTGATAACATTAGGAGTTCCTATAAAATTCATTTAGAGATACAAATGGGACTAGCTTACCTATGGTATTATAGGTTTGCAACCTAGAAGCCAATAAATACAGGTGTGATGCAGCCAGGCTCAGAGATATCTGCCTTCTTGAAAATTTCCCAAGTTGCAGTTTGGAATTTTGTCAGTTTTAAAATGCCAGTACTTGTTCCACATTTTATCATCTTTGTAGAACAATCTGGACCCCATTAAAAGGTTATTTTCCTAAGATTTGTTTCTATAATCATCATAATTACTGTTCTAAATTCTTTATGTACATTATCTCTGGTATTCATGGTAATCTGGTAAGAGAGGTGTTAAATCCACTTTACAAAGAAATAAGTCAGTACTTTAAAAATTAGATGACTTGCCTAGGACCATTATAGCCACCATTAATCTGGATAAATGGTGGAACATGGCTCCGAGTCCTTCGTCTAATACATCACACTGTTCCCCATGACAGCAGAATACCTTTTCTACCTTGAGAGTATGAATGAAGACTTGCCTAGGACCATTATAGCCACCATTAATCTGGATAAATGGTGGAACATGGCTCCGAGACCTTCGTCTAATACATCACACTGTTCCCCATGACAGCAGAATACCTTTTCTACCTTGAGAGTATGAATGAAAGTATGAGTTAGCATCACTTTTAATGAGCACTTACTATATGCCAGGCACAAAGCAAAGTACTTTACATACACTATCCTCTTTAAAAATCACAATGCCACAAGAAAGATACTATAATCATCTCCGTTTTACAGATGAGAAAACTAACTGAGGCTTAACATGGTTTAGTGACCCAAATGACACATCTTGAAATGTACAAAGCCAGATCTAAAGTCTGGATCTGCCTAATTCCAAAAAACCAACAAAACCAAATTTATACTTCCAAGGAAGAATTCTTCTTCAGAGATTACATGCTCAGTCTCCTGATGCTGCCATTGTTTAAAATTTTTCTAGAGTTCATCTTTTGAAATTGCTTTCTTAGAAGCAGCTCGTGAACCACACAGGAAAAATGGTTCCTTTAAACACACTTTATAGCAATGCTACATTCCAGATGACTTTTGAATTTTTCCAAAAATCAAATTTACCCTCAAAGGATAAAGATTTGACATCACTGAGAATTTTTAAGAGAATGCACCCCTGACTTCAAAGTAACTCCAAGAATGTTTTGAATAATTATAGTACCATTGGATTAGTTTATAGTTTCCATGTGTGCCTATTGTGAAGGTGTAACATTTATTTAGAAGCATAACCTCTACACGTTAAAAAAAAAATCACTATTCCACAGCTTATAATTTTCTCTCAGTCCCATTGTTCAACCAGCCTTTAACTCCATTCCCACACTGTCTCTATCCCCAGGCACATTTTCTAAACCTCTCCTCACATAATGATTTGTTGAAGAAAGTCAGACATCTCTATATGAAAGGAACATGAAATTAGAGGAAGGAATAGGGACAATGATTCTTTGGGAGAATTCTTAATCCCCTAGAATTTTCTCCACGACAACTCAGAGGCTTTCCCTTCTTTCCACAGATGAAAAGTCTAACCTAGCAAAAGATCTCAACATTCTCCTGGAGATCACTTTCAATATTAACCTCCATTTTGTGAAAACCTTCTCAAATGGGTGGATAAAGTCTGTGTGCCTGTAGCCATTGAACATTTTGATGAAAATCAGTATAATTTTGAAATTCCAAATCACTCATAGGATATCACTTTTGAGCTAAAATTCTACTAAGTTGGGGAGAGATTGGCATTTAAACAGATGTCAGCAGTGTTTTGGGAAATGTAAATTGAGGTACAGATGGTGACTGCTAGGGAGTTAAGAGCATCTGTGTTCTACGGGAAAAAAAACTATATTTGTGAAAAAAAATTTTAAATAATAACTGAAATTCCCAACTCGATTTTGAAAAAAGACAAGAAAATACCCTCGTTGGGTGGCACTGTTTGATAAGATTCTTATCAAATCAAAAATGACTTGAATTTCTAGGTCCTGAAACTAAATTAGATACAAGATGGGGAATTATATCCTGTATCATCAGTAAGCCAAAATTAGAACTTCTACTCCAAAAGAACAACTACAGAAACTTGAGAAAGATTTCTGATTCTTCTATGTCAGCCAATTTTGTACCTCAATGTATGCTCTAGGGAAAATATCAGTTATCTGCCATACGGTGGTTAAGAGCAGTGGCTCTGAAGACAGAGAGGCTGAGTTCAAATTCCAACCCTGCCTCTTTGTAGTTGTGTGGCCTCAGGACACATTACGTAATCTCTTTAAGCCTGTTTCCTCATTTGTAAAATAGAGAAAAAATAATAGCACCAACCCCCATAAGATTATTGTGAGAATCAGACCTACATGTAAATCAGACCTACATTACAGCCTGTGGTAAACATCTATAAATATTACTTATTATTATAATAGTCTTTCTTCTTAATCCTGGGAGATCTCTATAGGACTGGGTATCACCCACCTACTCTCTCCCCAGGTCCAACATCCCCACCTCTGTCTTGACCTAGAAATCTACATCTCATGAACTAGTAAATGCATGGTTTGTGCAGATCATCAGTCTCTGACAAAGAGCCTTTGTTCTCCTTTGTAACAGGCCTCTAGACATTTCCCATCAGAAAAATCAGCCACTTCAAATATGAACACTTAAAAGTTTGTTTGTTCTTTTGTTTTATTTTTGAATTTACTTTTTGTGGTCAAAAACACATAACATAAAAGTTACCATCTTAACCATTTTTAACATCTGCAGTCTTTAGGGTAGTCCTTTTTTGCAAGACGCAGAAACCTTTTCAGGTCACCAGGATAATTCAAAAAGTTACATCCCACTAATGTGATTAGTGTTCTAGGACCCTGAGTGTGTTAAAACACTTTTCTGCAAAAAGATCTAATTTACAACCAGGAGAAAACTGAATCAATATTTCTCTATTCTGTGTACTTGTTTGTTTGTTTGTTTGCCCCTAAGGATTCTTATGCTCAGCTGCTCATATTAATCTAGTTTTTCAGTGAGTTTTCCCCTTTGGGGAAAATCAAGAAACCAAAAGGTTAATCTATTCAGTCATATTAGGAAACCGTGTAGGAACTATATAAGAATCCAGATCCCAGGTTTGAGTTTAATGTGCTGTACACCCCGACTGATTAGAACGAGTTTATGCGTTAGATCCCTCACACAAATGGATGCATTTAACTGCGTTCATGGCACATCCGCAAACTCATTTACCGGATCCATAAGCACTTGTAAACATTGCTAATGGAGTTTGCTAAATGAATATTATAAACATAATCCAAATGAGCTCTCCATGGAAATTGCAAATCATATGAAAAATATAGTGCATTTGGTTATAGCACATTTCAGGAACGATATATTTTAGTTAAGTGTGTTAGTATATTATACATGGCTAAATGTCAGTACCAGCACCTAGAAAAAAATGATCTCTTTCTGCTCACTTAATACCATTCAACCGAGGATATTAAATGTTATATAATCCATCAATCAAAGGTTCTTTATTGCTAAAGCATATCTTGCTGTATCCCTGAGAGGAAGGTAGGGCCCTTGAGAAGCTGTGTAAAAACTCCCTTGGAGGGCCAGCCTGTGGCTCACTTGGGAGAGTGTGGTGTTGATAACATCAAGGCGATGGATTTGGATCCCTATATAGGGATGGCCAGTTCACTCACTTGGGAGAGCATGGTGCTGACAACACCAAGTCAAGGGTTAAGATCCCCTTACTGGTCACCTTTAAAAAAAAAAAAAACTTCCTTGGTCTGTTAGGATATCAAAAGGATCCCTGAAACAGTTTCCGAAATGGTGCCCTGGTAACCTGAAATAGTTACCACAACTTTCAAAAGAGCCTTATTCACACAGGGATTTAACTCAAAAATTATGCTCTTTAAATAAGAAGAATAAACTGTAAAAACAGTTTTAAACATATGGTAGTCTTTTTTTTTCTTTTTTCTTTTTCAAATACTGTCATATTTTCAACTATGTGTTCTGTAATTTAGAGTTACTTTTTTTATTGAAAATTCTGTACTGATGTCATCTCTTGCCCAAAGCAGAAGCAAGCCATAATCTGAGCCTTCCAAAGGTTTTCTTATCTTGGAAATGATTTATTTCCAGCTTTAGCAAACTAAAAATGCCCTTCGAAAATGAAAGTCTGATCTTATGAGAGTTCAATCCTCTCTAAATGTAAACTTTTGTTTGTTTGTTTGTTTGTTTCACAAAGTGGGAGACTGAATATACAAAGGGACAATGGCCAGACTGTAAATAAAAACAGAACTTTGACCTATAAGCTGTAGCAACTTGCCCAAGGAAACCCACCAATCATCAACAGTAGCCAGGCCTCCTGTAAATCAGACGCGGAGGAAATCAGATACTATCTCCAGTAACAATTCAGGAAGCAAACAATAAACCTGGAATAGTCAGCCCAAAATGTTCAGGAGTTAATAATTGACATCTCTAATTTTTGTGCCTGCTTCCATCTTAGGACCAACCAGAGAAAGCTAACCAATCCCATAGGATACCCTGCTTCTAGTGAGTTCACCCAAAGCCTCACCATGCCAACAGCCCCCAGTCAGGGCACACCTAAAGCCTTCCTTTTTTTCCACTATAAAGTTTCCCCCCTCCTCTGCCTGCCTTTGAGTCTCTGCCAAAACATAGACGACAGTAGCTGACTCCCTTGCTATAGCAAGCTCTGAATACATGGCCTTTGCTTGTTCTCATTGGGTTGGTCTTTGTTTATTTCTACAAGAGCAACCTAGATATTTTAGAGACAAAAACAAATACTGAAATACATTTCATCTAGTTATGGGAAGGACTGTCGGGGTTATAGTCTGGTAAATATATCCTTTGAAGCATTAGAGGATCTATGTCATTCTAGAATTCCCAAGATACTACTTGTCATGCATATAAACAGACTTCCCGGGAAGATAAAGTATGAGCCAAGCTATTATAGGCAATCATGAAACTGACTTCTCAGTAGATATTATTTCTTGAGTCAATACTTGGAGAAATATAGCCCAAGTTGATTATTACTCTAGCTACCAAGTGCTAAATTCATCTCTTTTTGAGCTCATCTTGAATGTTATTTCTCAGTTCCTCCTTCAAAGCAAATTCTAAAGTCAAGGGCTGTGTGTGTACATACAAAGATAATAGTGGAAATGGAATATCCCCCCATCCCAATCCCCAAACAGGAGAGAAGAATGTCAGTGTCTGACCTTTCCTTTTTTTTAGTCTCATAGTGTTGCTTTATTGTTACCTCATTTTTATTTTTTGTTAACTTGGATAGAGTTCTCAGGCTAAATAAAAACTGGAAAACAACCTACAATAATAACTTATGTTTGGTAGCTAAGGTGGGAATTTGCTGAATAAACAAATCCTATGGTTAGTAAATTAGTATACATACCAAAAATTAATGTCCAAGTTTTAGGAAAATAGGTCGGGTTTTATTTATTCAGTTAGACTGAATAAAACTTGTTTGTGTTTTTCATTTCTTTCTTTAGGCATTTTTTTCTGATTCTGAAAGTGTTTAAAGAATCATGCAGTGACCTGGAGTTATCAGTATTACACCAATTGTCTTTATATGGGGTACTTCAAAAAGGTCATGGAAAAAAAGGATTAAAATATAATACAAATTCCGTGAAGTTTTTGAAGTACCCTCCTATAAGTGAAGCACAAACATGCATCAATTTGGTCTAGTAAAAGGAATTTCTTAAGATGTTCTTTTTCTCCCCCCTCCCCCCAAATGCCACCAACTTCTACTACTTTCATCAGGACCCACTATACTATTTGGAGATAAAATGTCTTGATTACCTAAGTCTAGAGATTACAGTACAAAATGTAAGTGCTTATTTTCTCTTTAATGGGCATACCCCAGATACTATTGAGAGTCATAAACAGCTGTGTTTTACATCACTATAGAATTTTCGCAACAGAAGATCCTTAAAAGTGACATAAAATTATTCCCTTCTTAATGAAGCTTATCCTGTATTTCCAATTAGTTTAGCTGGCCTTCAGTGCATTTTCCTGTTTCTTTTATTCCATTTTTATGATGAGGTGACAAAAACTCTACATAATATTCCAGACAAGGATATGCTGTCAATTTATATAATGGCACCTTACTATTGTCCACGTTATTCTCACTCCTCTTCCAGTGACTTATTTTTAGCACTGTTGCACATTGAGCAAAGCTCATGATCTTTTTCCCAGAAGGTTATGGCTAATTCAGTACCCATCACTGTGTATGATTAGCTTAAATTGTTCTTTCAACTCTTCCAGTGACTTATTTTTAGCACTGTTGCACATTGAGCAAAGCTCATGATCTTTTTCCCGGAAGGTTATGGCTAATTCAGTACCCATCACTGTGTATGATTAGCTTAAATTGTTCTTTCAAATGTGCATCACCTCACACTTGCCTGTTTCAAATTTCACCTCCATCATATCGTCCAATTACCTAGTTTGGTTAAGTCTTGCTGGATTCCCTTGTGGTACTTATTGGACTGAAAATTTAGGGTCATTGAATAATATCACTCCTTTATTCACCTCATCTTATAAATGGTTAATAAATATATTCAACAACAAAGATCTTTTCTGGTACAGATCTCCAGGGCATTCTGCTATTAACCTCATTCTGCATCCACAACTGGACCCGACCCCCATTCTCTCAGAGCTCTTCCTCTGTCTTTTTAGTCTTTGGTCTGGCTTTTACCTCTGAGGCTGCAATGACAAAGTTTTCTTATCAGCTGCTTGAAAGGTAATTTATCAAAATGCCTATATGGGTCAAAAAAGCTCATATGCACTCCTGGCAGCATTCACATGATCAAAACTAAAGTAGCAAGCAGTGTACACGGTACTGTAGTCCAAGTTACGCAGATGAGCCATTTTGTATTCTGCTCTTCCTTTTCTTCCTCTTTCTTTCACTCTCTCTCTCTTATTTATTTATTTATTGTTATACGAATAAAATGCATACTCTCTGTTAGTTATTTACAAGCCCTTTGGGCTCTTCTTATTAAAGAGGATTATCATCTTTGAACCTACTGTCTGCCCAACCTACTTCCCTGTCTATTTAGAAGAGTAACTGGCTTTAACTTGAAACTCGCACGACTTTTAGGTGGTTTATGATTCATGCAAAGTGCATTATTTACCCTCTACTTTGGAAACTACACATCCTAAAAAAAATTTTAAAAAAGAGTAAAATTGCAATGTCAGCTTTAGAAAAGAAAATGTTTTACATTGTTAAGTGATTCAATATGAATCAATCCCAAATTTATTTTTCTGAACAATGGCCAAACAAGAAAACAGAATGTGTCTTAAAGAGTAGGTGATCAACTCCCATGGCATAGTTTCAATTATATATAACTTTCTGGCAGGACCCTTAACCACAGAGAACCAGAGGCATCTCTGTGTGTGTGTTTGGCTCTCTATAGACGTAAACTCTTAATTCAAGTTCAATGTGCATTACAACTTTGTCATCCTAACTGCATAGAATTTTGCACTGTAGCCATACCTAACATAACTCCCTCCTGGTGCCCCCTACCCCCAGATAAATTCCAAAATGCCTCCTCAAAGCTCTAAGGTAAGCAGTATTTCATTTAATCACACAACTTACAGTTTGAAATTATGTAAATAGTGATAGATTTCAATTATCTTTCAGATTATGGCAGCAGTTAGAAGAACCAAGGGGAGGAAGCAGTCACCCAGAGAAGGCATCCATTTCAAAACATGTATTACACTTTCAAAGAACCTAAAATGGCTAATGATAAACCATTTAATAGCACACCTCTCTCCTCACCAAGGAATATTTCCTTTGTCTGCCTGATTTGTCTTCCTGTAAAACAAAATGGGTGGAAGCAATGGAATGTTACCCTTTTGAATTAGGAAAATAATGCAGGGCAAGAGCAGATGAAATAATAATGCTCCATTGAGCAAAGGTACATCTCATGGTTCTCAAATCCTTTTCCAAACCTAAATCAGGAGTTCAGTTTCATACCCAGAAAATTTGTAGATTCGAGCTACTATGTTCCTGCTATTTTAAAGCTGTGGTGTGTTGCAAAGTCTTCCTTGATATCTAGCACATTTATGGATGGTTTTGGAGGAATGGTCATGTAACACTAGCATTGCCACTACTAGTGTGGATCAAGTACTTTGGGGTAGTGCAAAGTGGGGAGAAAATCAAATCAAGCCAAGACAGCAGAGCCCCAAAAGAAGGTGAACTCAGAGGTGGATAATAACTTGAGGGAAGATACCTTGTCTTCATTACTTCCTTCACCACTCCANCGTTACCCTTTTGAATTAGGAAAATAATGCAGGGCAAGAGCAGATGAAATAATAATGCTCCATTGAGCAAAGGTACATCTCATGGTTCTCAAATCCTTTTCCAAACCTAAATCAGGAGTTCAGTTTCATACCCAGAAAATTTGTAGATTCGAGCTACTATGTTCCTGCTATTTTAAAGCTGTGGTGTGTTGCAAAGTCTTCCTTGATATCTAGCACATTTATGGATGGTTTTGGAGGAATGGTCATGTAACACTAGCATTGCCACTACTAGTGTGGATCAAGTACTTTGGGGTAGTGCAAAGTGGGGAGAAAATCAAATCAAGCCAAGACAGCAGAGCCCCAAAAGAAGGTGAACTCAGAGGTGGATAATAACTTGAGGGAAGATACCTTGTCTTCATTACTTCCTTCACCACTCCATAGTTCTGGCATTTTGTTCAACAAACAGTGCTTTATTGAGTTAAGCAAGCCTGTGTCCTACAGTGGTCATTCACTTATTCATTCAACAGAGATTGTAGACTGCCATTATATAGCATTACTCATCATACACGAGTATAAAAGTGAAAACAAGTGTCGGAACTCAATAAAGGTCCCCACCTTGTCAGTCTGGGTTTCCTCACCCTAATTTAGTTTTGAAATTTTATGACTTCTAGATATCGTTACCATAAAGAGAACAGCAGGCAAATTTTCTCTTGTTGGGTCTTCCCTTGCCTTCTCCACCTCATTTGCAAAGCATGTAGTCATGCTGAGTGCAGCATCCGGACGGTAAAATGCAACAACATGGAGAACGTGTTCTGAGTTTGGCTAATCCCCAAAAG
>NW_007733934.1:90935-97426 GCF_000696425.1 Galeopterus variegatus
GTATTTTAGCAGAAATTCTTCATTTGATTATTGTTTTTAATTTGAATTGGCAGTATAAAAAGTAGTCTTTATTTTGGCTTCCTACTAAGCTATTTCTTTTTATAAGACTTATGTTGTGATATTAAGGCCCTTTAATTTTTTTTCTGATTACTCAACAAATCTAGGTATTTATATTATGATAGAATTCATGCCATTTATTCCTATCTAAATAGATGATTTGACTGAATTTTATTATATTAATATATGAAACTATAGTATCTTAATTTTGTGAAAAATGTTTCCAATGTTTTTCAAACATTAAGATGCATCACTACCCCCAAAGTCCTAACTAAAACTGTTCTTCATGTCGAAGCCACTATTTCCTCCCCGATAACCACTCTCTCCAAGAGGGGCTCACAAATGGTTTTCTTCCAGTTACTTCTTTCCTAATTTCTGCCCACTTTTATTTTGTCCTCTCTCAAAAATTCAGCTGGTTGGGTTCTGTTTCACCCTCCCCAATTCAAGAGTACCTTCCCAAAAATGAGGAATGAAAAGAAAGAGGAAAACAAAGCAAGAATGGAAGAAAAGTTTTAGAAGACTGTTTTTGGTGGATTTGATGTTTAATTAAGAATAACTAACTTTGTGCTTTTGAATTTGCTGGCATTGCTTGACAAGAATGGCTGGGGTCCCAGGAAGTGGCCACTGAGCCTCCGACTCTCTGCTCATCTATTATTGTATTTATGGAGAGAGTGCTGGAGCAATATTGACAGACAGGTGGTCACAATCTCCCTCCCATTCCTCTTGTCTCAATTCCTCAATTTGGTCTCAAGAATGGTTGGGGGAAGGAAGGATTGGGAAGTACAGAATTGGGGGTGGGGGTCACGTTAAATGGACCTTTGCCATTTAAAAGCCCCATAACGGGCTTTTCTGGTTATGATACTTTGAAATCATCACTCATTCCTTCAAATAAAGAAGGAAACCAGTAGAGAAGTGTTCCTCGAACTTCAGACAAATCCCAGCACAATCCAGTCTTGAAAAAAAAAATAATACAAAGAAGTATGTTGTTTCAAATATAATATCAAACTGTAATAACATAAACTATATCAGCAAATTCTGCTGCTGAGTCATGAAGAGATGCGTCATTCTTTTTCTAAAGCTCTGTGGAACTGAGACGAAATTCTTCTCCAGAACAACAGAAAAGTGGGTGATGACTCCCAATTTTTGGACCAGCCTATACTGTGTTGCAGCCTCCCCTCTCCCACCTCAGGTGTTTGGATTTAAAACTCTGCTGGCAGGGCCGGCCCGTGGCTCACTCGGTAGAGTGCGGTGCTGATAACACCAAGGCCACGGGTTCGGATCCTATATAGGGATGGCCGGTTCGCTCACTGGCTGAGCGTGGTGCTGACAACACCAAGTCAAGGGTTAAGATCCCCTTACCGGTCATCTTTTAAAAAAATAATAATAATAAATAAATACATAAAACTCTGCTGGCAGCCTCTGTTACCTTGAAACCACATCTCAAGGTGTTGAGTGTCATAAAACAGACTAGCTTATTTCCTGTATTTGTCTCTCAAATACCCTCCGTTTTATTATCCATGGAAATCATCTCACAAATGGCAAAATAGACAGCATGAAGGTTTTTTTTTAATCAGGCCATATCGAATGAGCTAGACACTGAACAGGTAAGCAGCAAAAATCAGTGATGGTATGTACAATAAGAATAAAAATAACTGCAAAAAAGTGTGTTTTTTTCCATTTTAAATAACCCTACCCTCTAAAGTTTCAAATAAAGAATAAATAAAACAATTTCCAATGTTTTCCTTTATTCCTAACACTGTCCAGAATAGGTAAATTGCCATATATTAAAGTTAGGTCACTTTCTAAAGTACCCAATGGTCTCAAAGCAGGATTGGCGGTGATCACACAAAATAAGGGGTTGATTGGTACCTGGTAAAGACTGGGTGAGCTGAGCCAGTAAGTTATCTTATTTTAGAAACCCTCTAATAACTAATCTATCTTCAAAAGAATAAATAGAAATTTCTAGAACAAAAATTGTATAAAATATAAACAGAATGGGAATAAGTTTGACTAGGGAAAAATTATAGTGAAATTAATTATGCCCATCAGTCCAGACACTCATCCACAGAACTCGAATCTTCTGAGCTCATTGTTTAATGAATTTAAGAGTCTTTCATTAAAGCATCAATATGTCATCAAATATTCATTGTCTTTCAGGTTTTTAGGAAGTAACTTCTAACATATTCTTCTCCTGAAATATTGTGGTAACAAATTCACTACAGTGTGAGCTGGTTCTGTGGAGACTATCTCAAAGCTATGGAATTCTTGCACATTTGCTTTGGCTATAAACATGGTGACCCACTGCCCTGATTTTGGTCATTGTTTTGCAAAAACCCAATTTAGTTACGTGATTAAAAAATAAAACAAAACAAACATTCAAGTGCAGAGTCTGAATAGTAAATATTTCCATTTCAAGTGTGAACACAAACATGTTTTCTTAACAGTTTATCCACTGGGAAATGTTTTTAGAGATGGGTGATGCTGTTCTTGCTCTAAGTGCTCCTAGAGCAAAAATGTGTGTGATTTCTTTCAAAACTCAAGAAACAGCATTAATTGAAAAACCAGGTGCCAAGAATTTGACAAAATTAAACTGTTCCCAGTGAAACTTTATCTCCTGTGCCTTATCTGTCATGAGCTGTTCTGACCTATGTAGAATCCCTCAGACCTCCTCTACAGTCTGGTGTTTTCATAGATAAGCTCAGATCATCATCTACATAAACCCAGAGCACTTTTAATTAATTAAAAAAAAAAGACCATTCAAAAGGTAAACATTTACTTTAAAAGCCACAAAGTAGTAATAGTGGAAGAAGTATCATTTCTGTCTGCTGCTGAATTCCAGGTAAAGTAGATTATTGTGGGGTTTTGGTGCTTTCCAATTTAGAAGACAAAAATGTCAGAAATCAAAACATTTAAGTGCCCACTTAAAATGACAAGTTGGGAGAAAACTAGCCAGAGGAGTTAAAAAAAAAAAAAAAAAGTGTAAAAGCAGGGATCTATCATTTCATTAAGAAAACTATTAGGGAATCTAAATTCTGAATGAGAAAATCTTTAATAAATCAAAGACATGTACCTTATTAGCAGTAAACCTAAAATAAGCCTTTCAGGCCCTAAATGTGATTTCCCTATGATGACAGGATTAGGGGTAGGAGGCACGCCAAACAGGGCCTCACCTGCACATCAGGGTCAACACAAAACAGAGAAGAGACACACAGCAGCAAAGCGAAACCTGACGGCTGTCCTAACCACAGCTATATGGTGCCATATATTTAATACAGTGACCTCCCAAGAAAATAAAATGCCTCTGCTTCAATTAACTGACTTTTAAGAATAATGATAACTAAAACTTTTTTTCTCAAATAAATATAAGTAATTCTTAAGGCTATGGCACTTTCGAAAACTTGCTAGAGTCAAGAGAATATAGGAATTCCAAACATTTTAATATTTTAATTTTGTTGTTCCAGAAAGGAAGTACCAGCTGTATGTGCTTGATGTCATCAAATCTCCCCCACAGCTCTATGGGGTTGGGACTGTTTTACATGGTAGCTGTCCTGCCCAAGGCTTGTCAGAAGCAGGTTCAGGACCAGGACCCAGATGTTTTTACTCCTGTCACTTAATATTAAACTTTAGGCAATAAGTGCCTAAAGCAATTGGCTTCCCAATCACAGGAGAAACAGAAGAAACCCTTAGTAAGAAAATTTGCACATGCTGTAGCAGGACAGTAAAAGTGAGACTAAATGTGGGTGTGTTTATCAGAGAACATCAAACTGGAGTCTACTGACTTATTTTCAGCCTTATTATAACATTAAAGCCATTATCCTATTACCTACATAATATCAAACAGATGTCAAATCAATGACATGAACTCAAAAAATAATCCATTCTAATCCTCCCTGGACAGGTAGTGTGATGGATTTAGAGAAAGGAAGGGCCACTTCAAGAGTGCTTTCACCATCTCAAGCATGGATACCACTGGCCCATGGTACCAGCAAGGAAAACAGCATTGTTTGGGGAAGAAAACATTCCAATAGTTCTACCTTCCTTAAAACATGCCATTTTGCTGATGGGTGTCTGAAAGCTGAACAAGGTAAGGTGTACGTTGGGAGAATGAACTATAGGGTCTTTACTGAGCTCTTGTAATTTAATCAATTTTCTTTTTGAAGATTTTAGGTGATATATTTTGCAAATTGACCCTCTTTTCCCTAAAAAATCAGAGCTGGTCTTCAGATAGTTCACACCAGGATAGCCATGCCAGTTGTTCACAGCTGGCATCCATTCTGATTAGTCAGAATTAGTGTCTGAGCTGAACAGTTGGTGAATATTTTGAATATCATCCTTCCCTGCCAAAAGCCAATATCTACTCTCACTTTTTCTATTATTTGTGTTTATTGTTGGACCAGATGAGTCTGACAAGAAAGTCAGAATTTCCATTAACTGCCTGGATTTTTAATCCCAGCCCTCTTAACTAGGTATGTGATAATTTCTGGAGATGTTACCTCATCTGTAGAGATAATAATATATGTCAATAACATATATTTCATAGGTTTATTGAGAAAACTAAATTAATTCATGGAGAGTGCTTTGACTAGTGCTGGCTCACGGTAAACTACTCAATTATTGGTAGCTATTATTATTAGGCATTTAAAATCCAAACCTCTAGCTGCCTACAATCTCCTACACACTTTCAACCTTCCCCTACTGATAAAATAAAGGAAGGTAGGATATAAGATTAATTTCATAACCATTGTACATTATCTGCATAGAAAAACGAGATATCAAAATATAATTTTCAGACAATCTCTTGGGGCTTAGGACAGACTTCCTGTAGAGACATCCCCTACCTGGAGGGAAGGTCCAGACATCAGGTGAATTCAAACATGATGTATAATGTGCTTTCAAATTATTTCATGCCAAAAGGATTGACTTGTATTTTGTGGGAAAATTCTTTAATCTTTTATTTATTTTTTATATATACAATATGTATATATAAAATGTATTATGTATACACACACACACACACACACAATTCTTTATAGAAATTTATGAGCTATTTCCTTCCTGACTGTGATACATGTCCATCTGGGGTAAATGATCGTTAATTTATGTAATGCTTATGAAGTAACCCCTAGAAATATTTTTAAATTTTATGATAGATTATACAACTAACAGTGATGGACCTGAGATTTGACCTAAACTATCTGGCCTAGAGCTCTTGCTATCAACCACTGTACTATACACCTTTGAAATATGTAAAATTTCCTAATTTCTCTTACAGGCATGATTATTATTTCAGGTGTGAAATAATGACTGAATTAACAATTGGGCCCAAATGCACACTTATCATTTGCCATTTCTAGCATACATTGTTCCAAACACATGTTTTGAATTGAATTGAATATAAAAGTCCTTGAAATGAATTTTGGAAATAAGAAGGTTGACCAAGTAAATTCAAGAGGTAGCACTCAAAAAGTAATGGACCCTGCTCAAGCAAGGCGTGCTTTCTTGTTCTACTAATGATGTCTAAGAAAGGCATTACAAATGATATTTGGATCCACCCATCTCAGGTAGCTCTCTATACTGATACCTCACAGTTTTATTTTTATTTTTAATTAATTAATTTTTTTGGCTGCTGGCAGGTATGGAGATCCAAGTGCTTGACCTTGATCTTGGTGTTATCAACACCACACTCTAACCAAGTGAGCAAACCGGCCAACCCTATAGTTGTTTATTTTTTTAATTGGTTATGAGTATTCATGTAGTACAAAGCAAATTGTCACCACTCATGCCTAAGATGTTATGGCCAGATCCATATTGGGGGCATGCCCATTACCACAAATTGCGATTGTACCCCATGTCCCCCACCCAATTATGTCCAACCTCCCTCCCTATCCCCCTTTCCCCACTCCACTTTGTATCCCTAGGTATGTTCTCTCCTTCTGCAAGTCCAACGCACCACTGTGGTCTTTCTTTCCTTCCTTCTTTCTCTCTTAGCTCCCATTTATGAGTAAGTACATATGGTATTTATCCCTCTGTGCTTTGCATTTCACTTAACATAAGTTTCTCCAAGCTCATCCATGTTGTTGCAAATGTGAGAATTTCGTTGTTTTTTATGGCAGAGTAGTATCCCATGGTGTGTATACCACATTTTCCTTATCCAGTCATCCAACGATGGACATTTAGGTTGGTTCCATATCTTGCTATTGTGAACAGAGCTGTGATGAACATAGGAGTGCAGGTGTCCCTTCAACATGATGATTTCCATTCCTCTGGGTATATACCCTGAAGTGGGATTGCTGGATCATCTGGAGGATCTATCTGTAGTTGTTTGAGAAACCTGCATACTCTTTTCCATAGCAGTTGTACTAATTTACAGTCACACCAACAGTGTAGGAGCATTATATTCTCTCCACATCCTTGCCAGCATTTGATATTCTCTG
>NW_007733934.1:98369-100402 GCF_000696425.1 Galeopterus variegatus
ATTTGTATGTCTTCCTTTGAAAAATGTCTATTCAGTTCCTTTGCTCATTTTTTAATTGGGTTATTTATGTTTTTACTGTGTAATTGCTTGAGTTCCTTGTATATTATAGATATTAATCCCTTGTTGGATGCATAGTTAGCAAAAATTTTCTCCTACTCTGTAGGTTGTTATTTTACTCTGTTGATTTTTTCCTTTGCTGTGCAGAAGCTTTTTAGTTTGATATAGTCCCATTTGTTTATTTTTTCTTTTGTTGCTTGTGCTTTCGGGCTCATGTTCATGAAGTCTGTGCCCAGACCTAGTTCCTGAAGTATTTCACCTACATTTTCCCTTAATAATTTTACAGTTTCAGGTCTTATATTTATGTCTTTAATCCATTTTGAGTTGATTTTAGTATATGGTGAGAAGTGCATGTCTAGTTTCATTCTTCTGCATATGGATATCCAATTTTCCCAGCACCACTTATTGAAGAGGCAGACTTTTCCCCAGTGTATGTTTTGTTGCCTTTGTCAAATATCGGATGGCTATAAGCCTGAGGGGTGATTTCTGAGTTCTCTATCCTGCTCCACTGGTCTGAGTGTCTATTTTTATGCTAGTGCCATGCTGTTTTGGTTACTATAGCTTTGTAGTATAATTTTAAGTCAGGTAATGTTATGCCTCCAGCTTTATTTATTTATTTTACTTATTTATTTATTTTTATTTTATTTATTTATTTATTTATTTNCAACGCACCACTGTGGTCTTTCTTTCCTTCCTTCTTTCTCTCTTAGCTCCCATTTATGAGTAAGTACATAAGGTATTTATCCCTCTGTGCTTTGCATTTCACTTAACATAAGTTTCTCCAAGCTCATCCATGTTGTTGCAAATGTGAGAATTTCGTTGTTTTTTATGGCAGAGTAGTATACCATGGTGTGTATACCACATTTTCCTTATCCAGTCATCCAACAATGGACATTTAGGTTGGTTCCATATCTTGCTATTGTGAACAGAGCTGTGATGAACATAGGAGTGCAGGTGTCCCTTCAACATGATGATTTCCATTCCTCTGGGTATATACCCTGAAGTGGGATTGCTGGATCATATGGAAGATCTATCTGTAGTTGTTTGAGACACCTCCATAGTGTTTTCCATAGTGATTTCTCTAATTTACAGTACCACCAACAGTGTAGGGGTGTTCCCTTCTCTCCACACCCTCTCCAGCATTTGTTATTCATCATCTTTTTTATTATAGCCAGTCTAACTGGGGTGAAGTGATATCTCAATGTAGTTTTAACTTGCATTTCCCTGATGACTAGTGATGTTGAGCATTTTTACATGTACCTGTTGGCCATTTGTTAGTCTTCCTTTGAAAAATGTCTATTCAGCTCCTTTGCCAATTTTTTAAATGGGTTATTTGGTTTTTTACTGCATAATTGCTTGAGTTCTATGTATATTATAGATGTTAATCCCTTGTCGGATGCATAGCTAGCAAAAATTTTCTCCCACTCTGTAGGTTGTCTTTTCACTCTGATGATTGTTCCTTTCCTGTGCAGAAACTTTTTAGTTTGATATAGTCCCATTTGTTCATTTTTTCATTTGCTGCTTGTGCTTTTGGGCTCTTGTTCATAAAGTCTGTGCCCAGACCTAATTGCTGAAGTGTTTCACTTAAGTTTTCGTTTATGATTTCCCCGAAATCACAGTTTCGGGTCTTATTCTTAAGTCTATAATCCATTCAGTTGATTTTAGTGTATGGTGAGAGATGCATATCTAATGTCATTCTTCTGTATATGGATATCCAGTTTTCTCAGCACCACTTGTTGAAGAGGCAATCTTTTCCCCAATGTAGATTTTCATTGCCTTTGTCCAATATCAGTTGTCTGTAAGTCTGAGGGGTGACTTCTGGGTTTTTAATTCTACTCCACTGGTCTGAATATCTTTTTTTTAATACCAGCACCATGATGTTTTGGTTACAGTAGCTTTGTAGTATAATTTGAAGTTATGTAGTATTATGCCTCTGGCTTTTTTTTTTTTTTTTTTTTTTTTTTTTTTTTTTTTTT
>NW_007733934.1:101402-102090 GCF_000696425.1 Galeopterus variegatus
AATTGATTCCTAGGGTTTCTTGGGGTTTTTTTGTTTGTTTTGGTTTTTTGTTTGTTTGTTTGTTTTGTGTGTGTGTGTGTGTGTGTGTGACTGTTGTAAATGGGCTTACTTTCTTGATTTCTCTTTCTGTTAGCTCATCATTGAAGAATATAAATGCAACTGATTTAGGGGCATTTATTTTGTATCCTGCAACATTACTGAAATTATTAACCAACTCTAGGAGGTTTTTGATAGAGTCTTTAGGTTTTTCTATATACAGTATCATATCATCTACAAATAGGGACTGTTTGACTTCATCTTTTCCAGTCTGGATTCCCTTTATTTCTTTCTCTTGCCTGATTACTCTGGCTAGTTCCTCCAGTACTGTGTTAAATAGAAGTGGTGAGAGTTGGCATCTCTATCTTATTCTTGTTCTTAAGGGAAAAGCCTTCAGTTTTTCCCCATTCAGAATGATATTGGCGAAGGGCTTGTCATAGATGGTTTTTATAGTGTTGAGATACTTTCCGTCTATACCTAACTTATAGAGGGTCTTTGTCATGAATGACTGTTGAGTTTTATCAAATGCTTTTTCAGCATCTATAGAGATGATCATATGGTCCTTGTGCTTGATTTTATTAATATGGTGTATCACATTTATTGATTTGCATATGTTGAACCAACCTTGCATCCCTGGGATGGATCCCACTTG
>NW_007733935.1:0-559 GCF_000696425.1 Galeopterus variegatus
ACATCACCTCTGGGATAAAGTCTTCAGTGAGAGGAATGGAAGAGGTTAAAGCTTCTGTGTCGAGAGTTGATTCTCAGATCTCTCCCTGTGGGAGGTCTTTCTCTCTTCCCTTCTACATGGCTGTCATAGTTGGATGGACCAGGGCAGTAGGATTGCTAGAAACAAGCTAACTGAATTTTCAGGAATTCTGCAGGTGGGTGTTACTCAGCCATCATTAAACATTAAGTTGTAAAAACTTACAAGTGAATTTAATTATCTTAAAAACAAATGTAGGACGCCACCACCCTGGGACCCTGCCGGGGTTCTGAGGCATGGAGCCTGGATAAACCAAACCCAGCTGCAGCTAGGCAAGCTGCTGCCACCGCCACAGACTCCACCAAGGTCCTGAGTCATAGAGCTGGGGAAAGCTAAACCCAGCCACAACCAGGTAAAGAGCAAAAACATCATTTCCACGTGGGTAGTCCACCATAGCCACCACAATTGTCATGGCTACTGCATAAGCAGCTAGTCTCTATAGCAGCAGTCACAGCCACCATGCAGATGGCACACCAGACTCTCA
>NW_007733935.1:2484-14951 GCF_000696425.1 Galeopterus variegatus
GATGTCTTACTATAAGAAATGTGGGCCTTAAACAAGCATGGGAAGTTTTTCCAGGTGGAGTTGAATTTTAGATATATCACTTCAGCAAGAAATGTAGAGGATGGATTGGTGTGTGCAGGAAAGAGTAGAGTTAGAGATCGTTCAGGAAGCGATGAGTAGTCCTGGTGGGAGATGAGGAGGCCCAGTAAAACGATATGACTAATAAGGGTTTTGGTATATTGTGTATAGGCTCGGGTACAGATTAAGCCGCCGCAACAAAGAGGTCTAAAATATAGTAGCTTGAATGAGATGTAAGTGTATTTCTGCCTCATAGTGCAAGCCAAAGCTAGGTGGGTGGCTGAGGATGGGCAGATTTCTCTCAGAAGCATCCTAGGATCCAGCTGGCTGGCCTGCTCTGCCAACCCCAGCATGCAGCTGCACCTCCGGATCCAAGGCTGCAGTTGTTCCATTTCCCAGCATCAGCAAGTGGGGAAGAGAGTCCAGGACAGCAGCAGCTTTGTCTTTAAGGTCATGCAGTTGTACACATCACTCTGCTCCTACTTAGTTCCAAGAGCATCTGGGAAATGTACACCCAAGCTGGGTGGCGATGTGGCCGGCTGAAACTCAGGGAGTTCTGTTACCCAGAGGCAGACGAGGGTGATGGTTGCTGGGGTACAGTTGGCAGTCTCTGCCACAGGAATAGAGAAAAAGTGTCAGAGTCAAGAGGTGCGTTAAAAGTTGAAGCAGTGAGATTTATCAGTCTGGGTCCTCAACTGCAAGCAAGAGAAATGGACTCTGACTTGAGCAGAAAGTGATTTAAGGAAAGGAACATTGGATGTTTACAAATCACTGGGAAGACTAGAGAATTGGTTCAGAAAATCNGGAAAGGAACATTGGATGTTTACAAATCACTGGGAAGACTAGAGAATTGGTTCAGAAAATCAGCAAGAGCCAAGGAAGGCTGAGCAGCCGAGACCCGCAGAAGAGGAGCTGCCTGGAGTGGAACGCGCTGCCTCCATCACTGGATGCAAGCACCAGTGCAGGACGCCAGGTGCCAGCACAGGCACCCCCTCTGCCACCTGCCTCTGGAATCTGGATATTGTTGGTGTCATCACAGAAAGGAATTCTCGTCTGCTCCCTGTGTCTTTTCATCACTTGAAAAAGTCAGGAAAATGGGGGAGCATAACTCCACATTCCATGCGTACGGGAAATGCATGGAGGCTTCCTTCAAAAGAGTACAGCATGGAAAGGGAAAGAGGTAACTTTCCAATGGAGAAACCTGACAGACATAAGTCAGCCAGCTGGCCAAGCTCAACATCGACAGTCATCAATCGTGCTGATAGTATGTACCCTTAATATGATGCAATGAAAATGTCACCTTACCTCTATCTTCCACCTCTCCAAACCCGTAATCCCAGTCTAATCATGAAAAAAACACCAGACAGACTCCAGTACAGGGGCATCCTACAATTTACCTGACCTGTACTCCCCAAAACTCTCAAAAACATCAAAAATAAGGAAAAATCTGAGCAATTGTCACATCCGAGAGGAATCTAAGGGGACATGACAGGTAATGTAATGTGGTTTCCTGGATGGGATCCTAAATAGAAAAAAGATATCAGGTAAAAATTAAGCACATCTGTATAAAGAATAGGTTTTAGTTACTAATAATATACCAATATTGAGTCAATAATTATAACAAATGTACCACAGTAACATAAAATGTTAATAATAGGGAAACTGTGTGAGAGGAAAGGAGAGTATATGGGAACTCTACCATCCTCTCCATTTTTCTGTTAATCTAAAACTGCTCTAAAAATTATAGTCCATTAAAAGATACTCATGATAAGTCACATGCCTGTGGTCTGGCTTCCGGGAAGGTGAGAGAGAGAGCATCCATCCTATGTCAGCTTCCACAGTGGGAAGAAGGCCCTGCCTCCCATCCATCATGGGAATCTCCCAAAAAGGAAAGTGGGTCCTGATGGTGAGCAGCCAAAAATGACAAGGGCCACCACTCTACAAAAGCCCGAGGAACAACCAGGAGCGAGGAGGAAGGACAAGGTAGGAGCCAAGGATGACAGGCAGGCTGTGGACTCAGGATACTGAGGGGATGCTGGAGCCATTTAATGAAATGAGAAGCCCAGGAGGAGGAGCCAGTGGAAAAATAAGTATAAGTTTCATTTTCGATATGTTGAAATTAGACATTTTGTGGAAATGTCCCTTAAGGAAGAGGATATGTACACATAGATCATGGAGGAACATCAAGGCTGAAGATGAGATGTTGGGAGTCACCAGCACACAGGTTAGATGGAAAGCATATCAAGAGACAGGAGAAAACCAAAGACCCAATTCTAAGGCAGAGGAGGAGCCACAGACCCTGAGAAGAAATGGATCAGGAAAAAGAAGGATACGCCCCGGGGCCCCACGGTCTGAGGCGTGGAGCTGGTGGAAGCCAAACCCAGCCGCAACCAGGTAAAGAGCACACCAAAACACCATTTCCACATGGGTAGTCCACCGAAGCCACCACAGTTGCCATGGCTGCTGCAAAAGTGGCTAGTCGCTATAGCAGCAGTCACAGTCACTGTGAAGATGGCACGCCAGATGCTCAACTGCATTGACACCAGCAGGGTGAGAGGCACCAGCAGGGCCCAAAAGAAAAAAAGAAGAGGTCCTCTCTTTCCACGAAGCACACTCCAGAGCAATAGGATAAGCTTCTGATTTACCATAATAGGGGAGGACCTGGTCGCACCTGTCTCAGTACTGGACAGATCTTCTAGGCAACAAACCAACAGAGAAAGAGTTAATCTATGAGATGGAGAGAACAAATCTATGGTTATTAGATGTGGGGAGAGGGAGGGGGAAGAGGAAGGGAGAGGGGACAGGGGAGGGAAGGGGGAAGGGATGGGAGAGGGGAGGGGCAGGGGAGGGGAGAGGAGGGGAGGGGAGGGGGAGATTGGGTAAGGGGCATAAACAATAAGCATGATTTGTAACAACAAATATGCTAATAAAAAATAAATTTTAAAAAAAAAGAAAGAAAAAAAGGATAACCAGGACATAGTGATGTCACAGAAGCCAGCTGCGGGAATGCTTTCGAGGAGTGAGTGGTCAACACTGTCCATCACTACAGAGAAGCCGAGTACTCTAGGGTGTGAGGAGCATCCACCAGGTTTGGCCATTTCAGTATTTTAGGTGAATTCCTTTGTGGACAACTGAGTGAGTTGAGACTCTGAGAGGTCAGAAAACTCTTGACCAAAGTCTGGCCATGAAGGAAAAGATAGAAATGAGGGTTACTAGGATGCAATGTCAAGTTGAATAAGGATTTTTTTTTAAGCCGGAAGACACTGAATAAACTTGTGTGCTGAGGAGGAAAAGTCAGTAGAGAGAGAGGTTGAAAAGTAGGAGAAAAGGGGAGATGTCTGATGCCTAAAGAAGTGTCAGCGAGTGGGCACTGGTGGAGAAATTGGCCTTAAATAGGATGAAGAAAACCTCTGTATTGGTCTGTTTCTGTTGCTTATAACAAAACACCTGAAACTGGGTGATTTATAAGAAAACAAAATTTATTGCTTACAGTTTCAGAGACTGGAAGTGCAAAGTCCAGGGAACACATCCGGTGAAGGCTTTCTTTGCTGGTGACTTCACTGATGCCAGGGTATCACACTGAGAAATTGTGGAGCAGAGAGAGAGAGATAGCTCCTCACGGACTCTCTTAAAGCCCTCAGAACCATGCCCATGACCACCATTTTTAATCCATTCACTACAACATGGTCCTACAACCTAATCACCTCTTCAAGGCCCCACTTTTCAATTACTGTAATAGGATTCCCACCCTCAACAGTTACAGTGGGAATTAAGCTTCTAACATATGGACTTTGGGGGACACAATTCAATCAACCCACAGCAACCTCTTTCCCTGGATCAGGAAGAGAATTCTAGAAAGTCTGAGAACACTGGTAAAAATAATATCGGAGGATGGAAGGAGGTTGTTGAGAGTATTCCTACTTCTATTTTCCTGGCAAAGCAGGAGGCAAGGTCTCGAGGAGCGAGGTAGAATTTTGCAACAGCCCCTGTGGGGAATGGGGGAGGCTTCTGACCCAGACCACACAGAAAGATTTCCAGGAAGTTGTAAAAGCCCAGTGGAGGTTGAGTCACGACTCCGTAGGGATGGGGCATGCTGGTGGCTGTCTGGATCCAACAGTAGGGCACGTGGGGCTGGGCTAGTAAAGGAATAGAGCCACAAGGGAGAGTGAACACAGAGTCTCCATGGAGTTCTGCTCCATGCGTTAGTTGGGCCAGGCTTAAAGGTGCAAAACTGAGTACTGCCACAGAAGGAGTGTTCTTTTTCTCCTTTGGGGGGATAGTATATTCCACTGGAATTTGGCCAAATCCTGGCTTGCCTTATCTCCCAAGTTAGTTGGACCAGGCTTAAAGGTGCAAAACTGAGTACTGCCACAGAAGGAGTGTTCTTTTTCCCCTTTGGGGGGATAGTATATTCCACTGGAATTTGGCCAAATCCTGGCTTGCCTTATCTCCCAGGACTAATTTTAATGGCCTCACAGAAAGATTTTCACACCACACTTTTTTGACAAAAATACGTGAAGGTTCCTAGCAGAGAAATGGAAGCAGAAGCCCTCCTTCCATCTGCCAGTGTGTTGACCAGCGGAAAGAAGCTGGGTGGGTCCACATCCGTTTTGGTTCTGCAAAGCCCAAGGCAAACCCTAGGAGGCTCGAGAGGTGAGAATCTAGCCTGCCCACATCTCAGACAAGGGAGTAATTGACTCCAGTTTTTTGTAATAAGTTTCAATTCATGCTGCACTTGTTCATGGATTGTCACACTCACCTAGTTGGGCATGGAGGAATGAGTGTGAATTCTAAAATTAGATCAACCTGAGTTCAAATCCTACCCTTGCCACTTACCACAAGATCCTGTACAAGCCACTTCATATCTCAGAACCTCCATCCTTCACCTGTAAATTGGGGTTAGTTATAACTCCCTGATGGGGTGGCAGTGGAGATGAAATAAGATAATTTATGTGAAGCCTGGGTCGTGCAAAGCACTTATCAGATGGGATCTATGTGTGCTGGAGTCAACTCAGGCTGGCTCACAGGGCTGGTTGTTAAGCAGTCAGGAAGTTTGCCAGCCAGTGGTTAAACCACTAGTAGCCTGAAATCGCCATGGTGGGAGTGCTTACACCATAGAAATTGGCAAATGCAATACATCAGGACTTTTTTTTTCTGGAAATATAGTTTAAAAATCACAGTTTATATTATTATTTTCCTTCCTCTTCTTTATAGCTTAGAAACAACCCTGTGGGATAGTACGATTATCCCCGTTTTACAGAAACAAAATGAGGTTTAGATTAAACAACTTGAAACAGCAAGTTACAAATATCCAAACAAAAACTTTTTTTTTGGTCTACAAATCTAGTGCAATCTTCACTCTCCCGTGACAGCACAAATCTAACGTAGTACCATTCTGAGTGCACAAAGATCCTATCTTGGTTTCTGGTACCTCTTTTCCAGCCACTTCAGTGGAGATGTGATCTCTCAGGGCCTCAAGCTTCTGCCTGGACAACTTGGTTTCACTTTCCCATCATGAGGTTTCACATTTGTTAATTTCACCATGTATTTATCACCACATTTCTACACATACTTCACTGCCTATGTAGCATCTTTATGCTAATTGGCTTCAAGGGCTCCAGACATATGATTTCATTGTTCCTCAACACCCAGTGGTGAGGGTTGGAATTCCGAGCCCTTACTTTACCACTGAGAAAAGTGACTTGGCCAAGGTCGCCTCAGGAACCAGAGGCAGTGGCAGCCAGCTTTCCTTTTGTTCCAGCCTAGGCTGCTCCATCCACTAGCAAAGGGCAGAGTGGCAGCTGCAGTCTTTCTCCTTAAGGAAAAGAATATGTCAAGGGCTATCAAGACTCTAGCTGCAGGGCACAAACTCATTACCAGCTAGGGTTAAGGATAAAAAAAAAAGTCCCTGCATGATATACTACCATCCAATTATGAGCTTCACCCAGGCTTGAAGCAGTTGACATTGCCCACAATCAAGATTCTAAACCCAGTCTGGATGAGGACATAGTTTGCATTCTCTAGCTGTGGAGTGATTTTGAAGTAGATCTGGAAAAAAAATAAATAAATAACATGGAGAGAGATTCATGCTGCCAGATTCTTCGAGCTGACATTATTACTGTCACGCCCAGTGATTAAGAAGAAAATAAAGGCAGAGTCCCACTTGTCTAATTTGATTATCAGAGAAGCTCTGTGTTGATTGCTAACGTCTGCTTGCAATTGGGGGCAGAAAAGAGGTATCCAATGAGTAGAAAGCCAAGAAATCACACAGAGGGGTCTGTGATCTGTGTAAATGAAATTTAATAATAAATGGGATGTGATCCCAGATAAAGAGGTAAATAACAGGCAGAGAAAAGGGAGGTTCAGATTGTATAGGCAGAAAGGGGATTCCAGCCAAGCTGGCATATTTGGAGACATGGCTGGCATTGATGGGGGAAGATAGGATCAGGGCAAGAGTGAAGAGAAGCAGGCAGAGGAATGAAAAAGAGGACAATGAATTAGAGATGAGATCACAGTGTGGATGTGGTCTCAGGAGAGGTGATTACAAGAATGGTCAGGGGCAGTGTACAAGGAGGCTTCTGTGTGTGCAGGGAAGAAATGTGGCCGAATAAGGGGGGTCCTAGAGCCGAGCAGAAGATTGCAATATGGAGGGCCAACGTCTACTTGAAATCCACCAGCACACTGCATAGGAAAGAAAGGGGTAGCTCAGAGGCTGCTCTGCTCCAGCAGATAAGGGAAGAACCACAGCAGCCAGGCAGTAGTAATGGCTGGGCACCTAGCAGTCCATGCCTAAAGATATTTACTACATGTGCAACCTATAATCTAATGCCCCAAGTGGCGGCATGTTGAACTGTTGAAATGGTGCTGAGGGGGAATGGCTTGTTGGGGAGGGTGCTGGGCTTGAAGTCTGAAGACCTGGGGGAAAAGACAACTTAAAACAAGGAAACTGAGGTAGCCCTCTGAAGATTAAACTGCACAATCAATATGTTACAGATCAAAGCAGAGATGGACAAAATTGCATTAAAGAGACAGAAAAGTACCCAGGCTGAGAAAGTTTGATTAAAAGTATTAAATGTATCCAGAAAAGAAGATGGTGCAACTGAAGGGGACTTGATGGGAAAAAGAAACATAACAAAAAGGAGGACCAGAGGCAGCGCCTCTTCCGGTAAATTCAAACAAGAGTTTTACTGCAGACCTAGAGAGTGCTGGTGCCACAGACAAGGCCATTCCTACTGGGCCATCTTAGGGTGAGGCCAGTAAATATTCCAGCCATCTGACTCCACACTTTGGTTCTGTAGTCAACAATCTTATCTTATTCTATGGGGAAGATACTCTGTTTAATTTAGAATTTCCCCTGGGTCAGCCCCAGAAGAATGTGTTGGCCTTACTTGGAGAGCAAGGCCATTGTGTTCACTGAGCTTTTCCCAAGGGAGCAGTGGGGAGGAAGCCTGCTGCCCGAGCAGCAAGGTTCTGTTCTGTGCCAGGAACCTGCCAGGCTCCAAGGTATGGAGCTGCTCCAGACCCCATTGCCTTCAAAGAAGCAGATAATGGGCATGTCAGGCATACCAACAACAGAATGCAGCAAATGTCTGTGAAGACCTGCAGTGGAGCCACTCTGGGCCCCTGCATCTCCCAGCTGTAGCGTGGAGTTATGACGTGTACGAGTTTATATGTGCAAAGCTGTTAAAACAGTACCAGGCACGTAGAGGCTTTCGGGAAACGTTAGACATGAGCAATCACTGGGCACAGTAGCACGTGTCTTCACTCCACTGTGCCTACTGTCCTCTCGACCTTGGAAACTTTTATATCTTTATGCCATTTATAACAGCTGCAATGTGCTTTCTTGTTTTTAATATTATATGGTTTTCAGGATATAAACACTACGCTACATGAAAAGAAAAAAACACAGCTTTGTTCAAGTCTTAAATAATCATTTATAAAGTAGGGAACAGAAAGATCTTCTAATACATTCACAGGTTATTTTAATATGTTCCAAATAAATGCCAAGGAAGGCAGTGTTTTTAAGTAGCATTCAAAACAGCCCCCTCGACTTCCTCCGTGAATGTGTACCAGCTTGTCAACGTTCCCATTGTGCAGGGGCCGGAGCTGGATATAATTAAATCCTGTTACCCAGGAAAACTTGAAGCATAGTTGGTCTGACATATTTAATGATTTATTAACTCAATCTGCAAACATAATGAGAATAACTCTGCGCCTGCGTGTTGGGGGATGGATGAGATGGTACAGTGCCATCTTGGTCCTCAAAGAGCTTATAATCCAATGGATGAAATAATATGGAAACACCTAAATATAGTCCCCAATATAAATAAATACAGTAAGTACACATTCAGCAGCTAGAAGCACCAATCTCCAAGCTCTTCGAGGGCAAAATTTTGTGTGTACCCCCTTCAGCTGTAGTGAGAGACAGTGTGACAAAGTGATCGGAAATCTGAACTCTGGAGTCAGACTGCCTGAGTATGAATCCCAGCCCAGGCTCTTGCCTATTGAGTGATCTTGGGTGCGTGAGCTGGTTAATCTCTCTAAACCTCAGTTTCCTCATCTTTAAAGTAAAGATAATAATAATTACTATCTCATAGGGTCAGATGAAGATTGAGGTAATGGATATAAAGCACATAACACAATATCTGCCACATAATGAATTAGAGTTTATCTTACCCAGCTCACTTCCCTCCAACACCTATCATAGAGATAGTCATAGTAGGCACCACTAGCAAATGTGGAAGAATGAAAAATGCAAGAATACAATAAACGAAGAATGAATAGATTATTTAATTAGTGAGCCTATAGTGGGGGAATAAAGGTGGAAGAGCAATCTTGATCAGGGAAGAGGAGTTTTAGAGGATGTGGTGTTTGAGAGATCTCTAGAAGCTCTATTTCCTTAAATAACTTTGCATGGCATGAAAGGAGCAGGGTAGGTATTTATTTATGTAGTGAGGTTGAAGCCTTGAAAACAATCCAAGGACTGTGGAGTACTTTTTTGGACAAAGAAGAGCCAGGGGAGATTTTAGTAGAGGGTTTTGAGTGATATCGTTTGGTCTGGCCACACACAGACAGTGGTGAGAGAAGAGAGCAGAAGCAGGGGACAATGAGGTGTTGCTGAAGCACAACAGTTCAGGCAAGAGGTGATGGGAGCCTGAACCAGGGCCGAGGCGGTGGGGATGAGGAGGAGAAGGTACTTGGGAGCGGATGGGATGTCAGGGTAGAGGAGAGGGAGGAGAAAATGAAGACTTTGAGGTTTCTCACCTGGGTGATTGACATAGCCTCTATTACAGAGAGAGATCGTTATGAAACCATAGAGAGAAATGGTGCATAAACGAGACAATTAGTCCATTATTTCTCCTGAATCATCTAATCCTAGATTATCATGGTGGATGAAACGGGTGCCCCAAACGTTTACCATCTGCTGCTTCAATTTTGCTCATCTGTGTCCTAATTTCCAAGCAGCTTCAGGACATCTCTTATTCTTAGAAAGGTCAGCCTTATACTGAGCCAAAATCTGCTGTCCCGTAATTTCCAACTTTTGGTCCCAGTTTTCGCTTCTGGAAACAATCAAGTTTGGGCTCTTTTCTCTAAAACCATTTTTTTGGACTCAATCACTCAGCTTGCTAAACAAGAACACCACCTTTATTTTTCTAATTTGTCCATAAAAATAATATGAGGTACCTCATCAAATACTTTGCTGGAATCGAAATACACTGTGTCTGCTCTATTCTATCAAACCTGACCCCCTAAAAAATGTGGAGAGGGTCTCGTTATATTAGTCGTCACGAACCTGGTACTAATGAACATGAGTTTCTGTATAGGTGCTCGAGAACTATTTATTTAATTACCTATCCTGAATTTTTCTCAGAATCACCAAGTTGACTGTCCAAGTTCAATTGTATTAGAATTGTAGTGGACCAACTCCTCTGCGAACCTCACAGAGCCACCACCACTATTAGGAAACACTTCTGCTACTCTTGTGTCCTTGAAAGCACCATCCACCCAGCAGACTTGCGTTTGCTGGTCCTTCCATGACTTGTTGTTTGTATGTCTGGTTCTTCCTCATCTCTCAGGCTTCAGCTCAAATATCCCCACCCCAGGGAGAACTTCTCAGACACCTGATCCAGACTTAATCCATCCCCATTCACTCTCTCAGCACCCTGTTTCCTTGTTTGAGTAGCATTTAAAAACTATCTGAAATGATTTTGTTCACTTGTTTGTTTATTGTAAAACAGAAGCCTCCTGTGGGCAAAGCGGTTGCCTTGTTCTGTACTTATAGTACCAGGACCAAAAATGCTGCCTGGCACAGAGCCTGCACAGAATAAGCACTTACTGAATACGTGTATGAACAATCATGGCTTAGGATCCCAACTGCCCAGCCTCCAATCCTTTTGGCTTTCACAATCCCCAGGATGACATCTTTTCTCCCTCCCAAGGTTCCTGTCACATCCACTTTGCCAAGCAATTTTTCCTAGTTGGTCAGAATTAGGTCCAGAACAGAAATTCCCCAAGTCTCTTCCGCTTCTGGCTGAAAGATGAAAATTATCAGCCAAGTTGAGCAAGGCAAAATGGATCAGACGCCCTGTGTGAGGCTGAATGAAGCTCCCAGCAGCTACTGCCCTCATGCTGTTCCTCATGCAGGGAGGTCACAGCCCCCAGCTGTCTCCTACCATCGGACGTGCTCCCAGCTTCAGGACGGGGCTGCACCTGCTCCGGCATTGTCAAAGCAGCTTCACCAGGACTGACTAATCTCCTTCTCCTCCCTGACTCTGGTGCTTCATTCCTGGCTTTAATGGCTGACATTAGACCAGATTCTGATAACAGCTCTAACCATGGAGTTATAGTCCATGTGTGTATTGGTTGCATGCATCAGAAGCCACTCAAACTACACAAAATGAAAAAAAGAGTAATTGGAATTCAACAGGGAGTCTCATGGAACCCAGAGGCAGCAGGCAGGCAACTGTCATTGTTGTCTCTCTCTGTCCCTCCCCCTCCCGCTGAGGCCCCACACTTGCGTCTCTCCTTTCTGCGGAGCTGAGTCACACTCCTCTTTGTTTAACAGATGCTTCCACTCCTTGACTGTGGTTTCTCTGCTCTCCCAAAGCTTCAACTTACATGTGCTGTAGCTTTCCCTTTGTCATGTTGTAAACTTCATCTCAAGTCTATATGGCCTTTCAGCTCAAACACCACTACTGGTTGACTTCAGTCTCCAGCCTGCTGGCTCAATTACTTAACGGAAACAAAAAAGTCTGAAAGTTTACTAGCTGGCCAATGAATTGTCTTGTTATTTCAGGTGTTTATCTTTGGTTCAATCAGGCATAGGTTGAGAGGCCATCACATGATTCACAGGGATGCACCCTACAAGGGTGGTGAGGGTGATTTCCTGAGGTGGGATGCAGGAAAAGGAGATATCTCCAAACATTCTAATATGCATAGCATGCTATCCTTGCTCAGGTCATTGTTTCTTGCATGGCCTTATTTTGTATCTCTGGATTGGAGCCCAGCTCAAACCTTTGTACCACCCTAGACCTGAACCTCTCTCCCTAAGGAAAAAGAGGACCCCATCTCTACAGCAGTTATCAGCTCTCAGACTTCTCTTACTGCTGTATGCCTGCTGCATCTAGCATCAGCCAAACACACTGTCACAGCTGGATGCTGACACCTACTGCACTGGCTGTGGTTGATCTCAGCCATGAGTGATACCACCACAACAAAGGGTGTTTGGAAATGTGGGCGAGTGGCTTTGCATTTTCCCAATGACTGGGGACAGCTTCTGGCCTTTACTGGGCAAAGGCCAGGGATCCTCAACTTCCTGCAGCATGCAGTATAGTCCCTCCCAACAAAGACATGTCATGTCCAAAATGCCAACAATGTCCACACTGAGAAACACAAGTAGACTGACAACTCACTTAATCAATCACTTACATTCAGTGTCTTTATCACCATCTACTATGCTAGTCTGAGACACAAAAATAAATATATAACATTAAAGTCTTTGCTGTAGGCTCTCACTGCCTAAAACAGAAGAGTTATATGAACAAATAATGCCAAGTGGGGAAATGAAGGGAAGCATTAATTCCAGACTTTTAAAAGATAACTGTATAAGAAAGGTAACATAATCACAGTGCAATATTTGACTCAGCAGTGAGAGATATGTAATCAGAATAAATAACAATTTAACAAAAAACTGTGATGTAACTATTCTGGGAGTATGAAGGGAACGAGAAGTGGGTGGTCTTTTTATAGGAAAATTGAATCTTCATCACTATAAAAGGAGGTCAATAGAAAATTCTAAGACATTGGGCCGGCCCGGTGGCACACTGCTACAGTGCGCCGCTTGGGAGCGCGGCGGCGCTCCCACCGAGGGGTCGGATCCCACATAAAGACCGGCCGCCCACTGGCCGCGG